>NW_017280167.1:607773-710519 GCF_001594065.2 Cyphomyrmex costatus
GTTGCGATTCTATTGTTGTAAAAATTGAGACAAAATTGACGTCATTCTTGCTAAAATATTTTCTTCACTATTATTTTAATGCTTATTGAAAATTTATTTTAATTAAATTTATATTATATACCTACATATATATATATATATATGTTTTATATATGTATATATAAAATGTACTACAAAATATTCTAAACTTTTTCAATGCAATTCCGTCAATAACTCAATAATATCTTTCATTTAACACTTCCTCATTTCTGATGTAACTGATATAATTAAATAGTTGATGTAGATTAGCAATCTAGGTCTCTGAATTAACAAGCTGAAATTTCCATTGAAAAGTCAAGACGTTTAACATCAGTGAATCACCAATTCCGCTGTCATTCGGTCGCATTCCGATGACGATGATGATCTTACAACGAAGAACGTCTTGGATCTCGTACCGATTCTCGTGCACGTTTAAAGTTCCCCTTTACCCTTATCCGCCTTCATGCAGCGTCAGAAGACGCCTCGTATGCTGCTCGCGCGAGATAAGGTTGCTCTGGCCTCTTAATTGCTCATTTCCTGTCCAGAAGGCACTTTTGCCTCGCTTCGTCTTTGATCCGAGTCTATATTAAGCTTTTAGACGTATACAGTATTCTCGATATTGAGAGAACAGAGAGAACTGGACGATATAATATAATAAAATATTACATTAAAACTATATTAGATCACCGATATCAATATACCATTTTATTTCAGCTAAAAATAAAACTTTAGAAACATAAATACAAGTTAGAAAGTGTCTTCTATCGGACAATTTTTGTAATACTTTTTGCGATTTTGCAATAATTAACTTTTTCATAAGCTAAGCAAAAAGGAGCGGCTGACAAATTTAAAAGACTTGTAGAGACCTATAGATTCGCAGTATGGCAAATAGGCGGATAATTATTATCGTTCCATTTGCTGTATCCGACAGTTTAATTTTTAAAATTCTGATTTTAAATTCGTTATCAGCAACTCAAAAAAAAACTCTTTCATACAAAGTATATTAAAAAAAAAAAAGATTCTATGAGGCGTGTTTATCTACTAAAGACATAGAATTTGTTAATATAATTTATTCTTAGAATTATAAATATTAATCTTTTTTTTCTTGTAAAAATACACAAATACACTTCTGTATAGATTTTTTCACGAGAAATTCGAATCTATTGCCTGAATTAACGGATATCTTCATTAAGATAAAATAAATTTTATGCTACAATTATATCGTCCTCGCGAAACCGCTTCAATCGCGTGTCAAAACACATACGACATAATCGCGCGAAATATAGTTACAAGATCACGTCTGTAAGTACAGATAATATGAAACAACAAGTAACGCGTTTTCAGCACGACCGCCAATATTTCATTCCTTTTCCGCTTCCCAGACGATCCCCAGTCTCATTATACAGGCCCATCGGACTTCCGATAATCCACCCTCTCGATAATCCTCTCGAATCAAGGGGTCGGCGATCGTCAATAAATCATCTCTCGGCGACAATGATTTAGCAATTCCGTTCGAGGGAGATATGCGTAATTTCGGAGCACGTGGATATAATGAGAAGTATTAATAACCTCGTGTGCACATATGCGTATCGATACTTTCCTCGAAGCATGACGAAAGGTTTTCGGCGTAATAATTACTGATCTGAATAAAATATACACGATATCGCCACATATACACAAACACAAAATACACTGTTTGTTAAAACAACAATTTTCGTGCTGTATACATATACTGCCTATTTATAGTTTTATTTATCTTCATATTTATCATCTTGAAATTATTACATAATTACATCTGTTATTGTTTGTATTAAACTTGGTTTATCATCCTCTTAGAACAAAATTAATTTTGAAAGATTTACGAAGCTACGGTAAAATGTGATGAAACCCATATATTATCTAGGTTTAGTGGTTATCACACGAAGAAGCACTAGCTATCGAGCCTCTTAAGATTTAATAAAGTGGAAGATAAGCGTCGGGCCAATGTGTTATTTTCGTTGCGGCACGTATAAATAAAGTCGATAAATCATGGCGAATATAACGGGAAATATATTACTCAATTACATCTCAACTGAAAGCTAATTAATTTCAAGAATATATAAGTGTTTATTATTTCTTTCCAAAAGAGAGATATATATGCTTTTATTTTTATACTTAAAAATATCTTATTATGAATCCGATCAGTGCAGTGTAAATGTTAAAAATTATCCGCGAGAATAAAATAGAAATGTAACTTATTCCTTATTGGCAGAACCGTTAATAATATAATCGTCTACAATATAATATACATATAAACCGTATATAATATCCAATAATTGTCGCCTAATTGATAGTATCATATTATCATATATTAATATTATAATAGTATTATAATAAAATAATGTCCTCAAGAAAAAATTATGTCAAAAATGGATAGCAATCAGAACAAAGGTAGTACACATAGAAGAAAAGAAGCAAGTTTAAATAAATACAACTAATTAAAGGATATTTAGAATTACCGTTTGACTGCTTAACATTTTTATTGAATCTTTAGAAGTAGCATGCACTCAGCAAACTTTTCATTAACATTTTCGATACTCGCTGAGGTAGGGACTGTGCAGTTACTCGCCCGTGTCTTTCTTAATTTGTTTCACGACGTTATCCGTATCGCGTGCAGACTTTCGAGGAAACAAGGAATAATGAAATAGAATGGCCCATTCAGTCCATTGTGTAACAACAGTGATGATGATATCGCATATTGTCGTAATCGCCGTTCCCAGAATTGCGGTTTGGTTTGACTATCAAGAGTTTCAAGTACTCTCTTAATGTTCTCTTAAAGGTTAAATCCTTAATTGAGGCTGAACCCAGACCAATCAAAAGGTCGCAAATAAATGAGCAATTTGCTTCATAATAATGACGTCACTAATACCTACTTATTCAAATGCCGTGTTCGTCTGCACTCATTTGCTTGATAAATCCATGTTTGAAATATGAAACTTTAATGTAAACATAAAACTAAATAAGGTAACTGGAGACACATACACACTTAATCTCCCTTTTAATTTTTTTAAATATTTTTACATTTCAAAAAATAGAAAATCAAATTATGGTATGTTTCTAAAAGCTGTATCATAAATATTTTAATAATACGTTTAATCTCATTGATTAAATTAAAAAGTAATAATATTAATTAAGTAATTTAAGATATAACTTCTAATTAAATTTGAGAGATTATTAATATTTTAGATTGATTGCATTGTATAACTTTGAAAGTAAATGTATTTAAATCTTTAAATGAATTTATCTCAAAAATGATTGCAGCGCGAAGTCATTATTTCTGAAATAAATTTATTTAAAAAATACGTATATATGTATTTGTTTAACATTCAACTTTGACCGAAAGTGGCGCTTTTCGCATTTGGATGATGTACTCACATAAATGATCTTGTTTCTAATCTTATTATTGTAATAAAAATATCTTCCGTGAATCATAATCAATTTAAAGAATTTTTAACATTAATTAAATGATACGTGATGTAGCACATATTGCTTTTCACGTTTAACATCTTGTTCTTAATCCATCGATTTATACCTATCGTACTTAATATCGCTTAGTGTGTCAGATGAGTGTTTCATGAAAGGACTAGGTATCCTTCCAATATTCATAAGTCACGTTTATAAACCGCTGTGACTGGGTATTCATTTCCATAACTGTACTCGCCACTTCAACGCGATGATCCGGTAATTCTCCGAGCGAAACGTCGACAAGGTGTAAGAAATGAAAAGCTCAAGCGAATCAACCGTTAATGACATAATTTTTTCATCAGGAACATTTACTCAACAGCATTTATTCAATCATAATTCAGTTGCCGTGATACATTTTGCACATCAGTGTTAACTATTTCGCGGACATATCTGTAAACCATGATGAGCAAAACGCTAATAGCTCTCTCTCCCCTCTCCCCCCCCCCCTCTCTCTCTCTCTCTCTCTCTCTCTCTCTCTCTCTCATTTAATGTTTTTTTTATTTAATATATTCCTTATTTAACATTGTTTTTATTTTATACGTAAAATATAATATATTATTTATATATAGAAACGTATTTGTATTCTTTTATTTTCAGAATTAGTATCTTTACTTTTTAATGAAAAAAATGATACCCACAGTAGGATAAATTAAAATAATAATTAATAAAACGTATAATCATAAAAGGATAATTATAATTAATTACTTAAATGTAATTGTGTATAATTTAGCAAGCAAGATAAAATAATTAGGGAAAAGCACCGTCTCCGTAGCATTAACGTCGCCAGAAACCATACACAAACACGATATCAGCATATCAACGTTAGAATATATGTACTTGATATATTATTGTAACAGGAGTATTCACTCGACGGTTTCTGATGAGTAACTAACGAATTTATAACAAAAGAGCCGAAATGTAAACAAAGTGTTCATTTGAAAACGTAATATTGTTTTCATGTACAATTTTGGCGATAATAATACTTCAGAGACAGTACGAGAACGAAGCAATTATACGTTTGTCTTTCTTTTGCGATTTTTTGTGAAACAAAGCAAAAACGATCATATCTCTAAAAGGACCTTTTTCCTTATCAATCCCCTATAACTCCCAAAGTTTTAACATTTAAATTCGAGACATTCTGTACAATTTAATAAAAAAAAATTCATGAAAGTATATTATAAATAAAAATATCTCCTTCAAAAAAATTTTATTAAATTAATTAGAAGAGCTATTATACTATACGATCTGAGGAATGTGAAACAGTATTTTGATTCATTACTAGACGAGAGATAGGCTAGAAAGAAAGTAGAAGAGAGAAGACAACACGCGTGGACTATGACATGGCAGCTGCAATATGTGCAGACAAGGACAAGACGAAAGCAAAGGGAAGAAGAGTGTAAAAACGAGAGAGAGGAGAGAAGAGAAGAGAAGGAAAGAGAACGGAATCTGAGATATCGCGAACACATAGTTACTTGTTCTCGACTTACGTGTTAATATACGGGGTGTACCATATTTACCTTGTTATCGCATTGCGGGGTTAATTTTGAACAGAATTATCTTTAGCTAAAATTTACTACAGAGGTTCGGCTATTTTATTTTGAGAGCTTTTAATGTAGAGTAATGTAATTTAATTTTCAACTTGAATATCTAATAATTAAACTTTAACTGGAATAACTGTGATTCGATATATTAAATAAAAGATTACGTAATATTAATTCTATGCATTTATAAGCAAGTATTTAACCAAGTAAAAAATAAGAAGGTAAATAGCGCGTGCAAAGCACGCACGCACGCTATGAGATCTAGTATAAAAGATAAGAGTAATCTTAAATACATTTCTTTTAAAGATAGACTTGAAGTTCCGATAGACTTATTGGAGAGTGTATTAAATAGATGGACCTTTTTAGAAAGTGTCACATTCCGAAGGAGGAATTTATTAAAACACTGCATATCGATTTTAGATTCTACACGCTTTGAATTACATAACTGTTTTTATAAATAAAAATTTGGTACTCCGACACGCAGAAGTTTTAAGTAATAAAATTATATACTACTACAAGTTTATAATTTCGTTCTACTCTCATTTGCCCAAATTTGATTATTTTATTTCTTTTCGGATTGAATAAAAAATGAGAAGAAAACGAACACGAGACATTCTGTAGACGCGCGACCTTTCTCGTATCTGGCAGAGGCGTTAATTTGTTGAGAAAATATTCACGAATGCCGGAATGTGCGTTAGGCAAGTACTGCAAACATCGAATCTACTCAGAAATTAATGAAGCGTGAAGGTAAAAAAAAATTGCGCAAGATACGCGTTATGTGTCCTATCAGTCGCGACATTAAGATTGCCTTCGAATATATTGAACATGTACCTATGATACATATAAAGTTTACTGCAATACCTAATACAGGAAAAAAATAAGATACCCATTATGTGTTTAAGTCATAAACCTAGATTTAGCTAATACATTTTGAAATAGGAGTGGATTGTATTTTATACGTCTATTACATCTTTCTCTTGTATTTTTAGCGATAAAAGCGCAAATAATATAAATCATAAAAATTGTAATATCTTGTGTATATAAAAAATAATAGCAGAAAGTTATCACTTCAAAAACAAATATATAAATGTTTAGAGCGTACCCTTTAGGAAGTTTAGGGTGTATAACGTACATATATTGCGTTTTATAACTAACTCTATCCATTTCACCTCCCTAGATAATAAATATTCCACGCAAAATTGTTTGCGAAAATTACATTCGTGTAATCGCGTCATCTCGGATCACGAAGCAACAGAATGATGTTTGCCTTTATACCTGTGCACCCCTAGGGATCACCCCTTTTGCTACATTCTCGGGACCCCTTCCTACTAAATCAGTATTAGAAGCGACAGGCTTCACGGTTTCGATTATTCTCAATTTCGAGTATTCTCAATTTCTTGTAACATATTCGAATGTAACAATAACCAGTAAAGTTTCAGTAATATTAATAAAACCTGCATTTTCTCTATTGACTCTCATTGAAAAAAAAAAAAGATTTTGTTATAAATGCAAAACAATGCATTATTATCACATTTGTTCGCTATTTATATGCTGATATAATAGAACACATATATATCATTTAGAATATAATTTTTACATATTTATTTCCATGATGTAACTTCATAATATGACAAAATTATTATATGTATAAAATTCACTCAATCTGACAGTTATTTGACAGTTTTTAATTTTTATAGGTCTATTATAAATACTTTTAAAAATCATTTATTGATTGATTCTTATTTCTCTGTTTAAAAAACCCGAAAAATTGATCTACAAATCTTTTCAGACTCTTGATTGATTATTATGTTAATGTTGAAGATATACGTTACGTATTGTGTGGTCTACTAGCAATAAAAAGAATAATATTATAACTCATTCTCTTAGCGAACAGCTGTAAAGCATTCACTCGTGCACTCTGAGATAAAACGCAGATAGTTTTCAATTGTTATCTTTGCCACATGCCGGCAACAGTAATCGGATACCGAAAATCTCTAAGGGGTTGTTTAGAATCCTCTGTACGAAGCTGTGCAAACAGTCGAAGTACACGGTTACGTGCGAATGAATATTTACGACGACGTACTGCGAATTATTCTAATTCCGTTCGCGGTGAATGGTGCCGGGTATGTATTTCGCCGCGTCGTCGCCTTGTGGACACAATGGCTTAAATGACGACTTTCGCTTTGGATCGAACTCGCAAATATGCCGGATCACGCAACAATCGTGAGCGACGTTTCCCGAGCGGTTTGCGTGTCGCATTTATCTTCACGCATGTTTTAAAGATCGAGCGAAGTTATTCCTATCCGCAGGCAAATCGCACGAGTCGAGACTGCCTGCACGTAAATCGATCGTGCGTACACTATATAGACGAAGAAGTTTAATGGAGTATCGATCATTTCGTCCATTCGGTGTCGAGTATCTCCCCGGCATTTTTTCCTAAACATGATTACATGTCATAATGTTTGATTTACGTATGCAAAATAGTATTGTAAAATTACATATTCATATTTAGTTACACGATGGTATGTAAAATGTTATTGAAGCATATATGGAGATTCCAACAGTAGCATAGTGAAAACGCAAATATAACAGAATTCAATAATACTTTTAAAATAAAAAAAATGCACAAGTGCAAAGATAGATAATTGTTTCCCGTAGTTTCTCATTATTAAATACAATTTCGTTTATCAAATTGATGTATCATGTCAAAATTTTGAGAAATTTGCGATTTAAGAGCAAAAAAGAGTAGTTTTAATATATTATGATGTTATCTGCAACATGTATTCGAGAAGAATTTTACTGATAATCAAATTAATTTTGTTGGAACTTTTAGTTCTCAGTCCAAGAATTAATTAATTTTTTTTTTACATAAATAATTACTTGGAGTAATTAAAGTCATTATTAATACTTAAACGATGTCTTTTCTATAACAATTTGAATAAAAAGTCACAACTAGCTGTAAACCATCGTCAATGCATCGCGCGAAGATGACGTAATTTTGATGAATTTGCAATGGATCGTGAAACGCGTCGTCATTCTTCTCGCACACGGAGAGTGTACAATGTCGTTAAAAGTTAGTGTGCCCGTTACACGGCCCAGCCTGGGCTCTTTCTTCTCTTTTTCTTTCTCTCTTTCATTTGCGAATCGCGCGCGCGCGCGAGTGCAGCCGTGTAACGAGCTGTAATCTCAAGCGGTAATTTACGAAATGACAGTCCATAAATATTTCGTCCGTAAATTATGATTATGGGTTTGATCGACTCGCCCTCCCTCTCGTCCAGCCCGAAGTCTTCTTTTTCCGCTTTCGTACGGTCATCGTATGCCGTAACTGTAACCACGGCCACTGCGTCGCTCGACTTTTAGCGTATCGCTAAAAGAGAAGAACGGGCACCATTTGACGGAAATCGGAACGCGAGACGCGGATACGTGATGCGTTTAAATGCGCGAACTGGAACGAGGTTCCCGAACAGAGAAAAAAGCGACGAGACGCGGAAGATGAGGGCGCATCATGCTCCTCGCGAGATTTCTCGCGTAATCGGATATGAAGATTTTCCTCGAGATTTTCTATTAACTTTTGTAATTATTCTTTGTAATCGGAAGACTTCGCGCGCGCGAAAACCATTAGCGGATTCACGAGGGGTGGGAATAGAGGTCATGGTCCGTTCCTTTGTGTGTACGGAAATCTTCTTTTTGAAAAATATTTATATAGCAAAATGTTATATGTATTTTTAATATTCCTGAAATGCTTAATTACAATTAAAATATTCTAAAACATTTTTTAATTTAAGAAATTCTTATTATATATATATATATTTTTTTTTTTTAAATTATATCTTTAAATAAAAATATAATTTATGAATTCTACATTTAAATAATACCTTTTCAACGTAATATAATTTAAGTAATAATTTAATATTCGATCTTTTCGTATTTGACCTTAAAAGAAATTTGCCTTATGGCGAGCCAATGGCTCCTTGAAATTTTTACTAATGACGAGATCAAGATTGGACAGCAGAAAAACGAATCTTTACCGTTTCTTGGAGAGGAGTGTATAGGACTCCTTGGTCGCGGCGCAGATTCTCATCCGCATTTTACGCACGGCTCTTTTTCGTACTCCGCCCTCGATAACTGGCATCCAGACGACGAGTTCTACTCCTCCTTCACCACCACCAGCAACCACCTTCTCCTCCACCTTTCGCTCGGCGACGGACGATCGCCGCGATGACACCTTGCCGATCACTTTGCACCACGGGCGTGTTCTCCGCCCTTCGAAGACGACGCGGCGGACCTCGCATTCGATTCACGTCACGATCGGCATGATGCGATTAATCCTCCTCCCGTCTCCTTCTCTCTCACTAAATACACGCACAAAGAGAGAATGCGAGGGATGTGAACGCGCACAATAATTATTTCGTCCGCCCGGCCGATTTTTCCGCAGTCGCGACGCGCGGGTGAATATAATTTACAATCGGTGAGCTCCTCCCCGTTGCTGTCCTCTCTTATCTCGGAGGTTGCCCTCCACCGCTCGATGATTCTCGCGATGATTCTCTCCTTCTTCTTTTACTCAACTCAACGAGTCTCCGGCTCGCCTCTAGTCTATTCGATAACTATTATGGAGATAAGAGCGTTCTCTGCGCGCATGCATGGCCTGCGGGCCCGAAAGTGTTCACTTGATCGATAGCCTCTCGCTGGATTTGCCTACTTTTGGTGCACGTAGATCGATAAGAAACACGTGGGATCGTTATCTTTGGAAAATAAAACGGATCCCGCGCGAGACAGCGATCTAATTGTCCCGATAATTCGCTTCGGTTCAATAACTCTGGTCATTTGCTACTTGCTATTTGAACTTAAGCGAATTTTTGTGAAGATATTGTGTGATTTTTATTATTAACTGTAAAACCTCATAATCCGTTGTCGATCATTTTTTTAAAAGAAATCTTAATTTTGTATAATAACAGATTTTACAAATTGATCTCTCATTAATATAAGATTATTTAATATATTATTATTAATATAAGATTATGTAAAGAAAAAGAAAAGATATTTAAAAAAAACTTCAAGTGATTCTCTAAATTAATTGAAGTTTTCAACTGTTCAAGTTTTCTGAGTGTTCTCTAGTTTTACACTTTTTTATGCAATAATAATATTGTAAAATTCCGATGCTTTATTTTAATGTGTCCTTTATTCTATTATTTCTTTCAAAGAGAGACTTTCTCATTTTTTTTTCTTGGTAATCTATAAGTAGCAGTGATGGGTAAGTGATTGTGTAGTAATTACAACATATACATAGTAACAAAAAATCGTACATTAAATAAAAGAAAAGTGTTTATGTCAATAATGGTTCATTGGGATTTGAACGTTTATTCTCTTCCTGTCCAAACAAAACTTTTTTATATAGGTAAACAAACGAAATTCGGTAGTTTCTTTATCACTCGTTTTAAATGACATTTATATTTATGACAGCTGCGAGAACTCTAAATTCACTTCAGATAGCCACCTTTCTTTTGAATAATCTTGTAATTAAATAACGAATCTTGGGACGCGCAGACTTGGGACATTCAACTCTACAAATATTGAAAATAACCCGGTGACAAAAACTTCAAATCAAAATCGTAAAGAAATGTAAATAAGCTCGGGCTTCAACGAGCGAATAAAAGCGGATTGAATTTATTTACGGAGACCGAAGTTACTGACACGAGCGACTTAAAAGAAACGAGTAATCCAAGCGAGAATACAGCACACTATTATCTGTCGCTCTTTGTATCACTCCAATTTTTCCAGGAAGCGCGAGAGAGACTCGGTCGAACGTAGACCTTTGGTTCGCACGCGCGCGTAGTCTCGAAATCGATTCGCGATCGAGATCGATCTACTAGTAGTCAAACGTTATCAGTGAACACGATGACGAGTGGCTGATTAGTATTCAATTAACTGTCTACGCGACAATATCACACATTGATGGAAACAGAAGCTGAAAATCGAAGAGAAATTGGAAGCAGTAACTAACGTCAGTGTTATCGACACTCTGTTATCAGTTTCGCCCACTGTCTTTGTTCGCTCGTAGCAGAGCTACGATACGTGGCAAGAAATCCGATTCGAAATCGACGTTTGTGACGGAGGCACTCAACAATCTATATACATCTACACTCGACGTTTACACAATTACGCTGAAGTACATTTACTGATACGACCAAAATCGCGCACTAGAACGCACACAATCGTATAACTTGCAGAAAAACCGTTCGTACGCAGTAGTTTCCTATGTCATCACCGTCAGATCGAAAGCAACGTGATAACCAAAGCCACACTAGGTATACCGCGCGATCGACATGCTTGTAGAAAAGAAAAAAAAAAAAGACCAGTTGTTCACACGTCGATTCTATTTTCCAGGGAACTTGTGCAACATTGTCTCGCGTATAACTATCAATTTGCTATGCGTCGCTGCGAGAGACATCGAGAGTACGCTGGAGGTACGACGACCGATACGATCGCGGTTGAGAGCGAGATCGGCAAGATGCAGCGGCGAAGCACGTGCACACGATCGGCCCGTCGAAGCGAGTGTGAGAGCACGAGGAGGCATGCGTGACGCGCGCACCCCTCCGTGCGTCGTAAGACCCCGGCGGTCACCGCCGGAGGGGGTAAACGAGAAGCGGCCGGCGATTCGCGTCGCTGGAAGGGACGAGAGAGAGAGAGAAGGTCGAGTCGTCGGTCCCCGAGAGGGGTTAGGGGAAGGGGAGAGTAACGTGCCCCCGTGCTCTCCTCTTCCACCCTCGTCATCGTCCTCGCATAACGAGTCTCGCCTACTTCCTTCCTTCTCTGTCTCTCGATTTACTGTGTAATCGAGTGTATGTGCGCGCCTTCTAGCTTTTTCTTCTTCGCGACGTTTCTCTTCGCCTTCGAACGACGGGTACACCTTTATAGCGCACCTACGCTTCTTCTAGCGAGACTATGTGAATGCTTAGGAGACACTATAACGCGTCGTGCTGAATGATCGAGGCTATACACGTTGAAGATTTGCGGAAAAATCTGATTAACTTGCAAATTCTGATTTTAACAAGACCTTGCATTATACTATTTGTAACACGCATATAACGCTTTGTGTTTATTAATAGTGATTTACCATGTATTTTTAAATAATTTTGAAACATACAAAATAAAACTCCTCGTATATACCATATATAGGTGTGTCGAAAAGAGACGCTGTTAAGTCTATTCTACAATTGCGTAAGCGTAGTTGTAAGTGGTTGTAATTGTAAAAATTTACCAATCACAGTCGGATACGAGAAGAATACTCGACTGTGATTGGTCAATTCTTACGACTCACAACCATTTACTACAACTATACGCTTACGCAATGTAGAATAGGCTTCTGTCTTATTTGTATCATTCTATCTTTGTCATTCATTAGACAAGGATAGAATGGTACAAATAGCGCGCTAACAGCGCCTCTTTGAATATAGCCTATGTACAATACACTTCGTGATTCTTTCGATTTTGTACAACAAAAGTACTACGGTCAAGATACTTTTAATTCATTGTGTATAAATTTTGAAGAAATGAACAATTGAGAATGGGGGTTTTTTTTATCATTTAAACAAGAATTACTACTCCATCTGATTATTAGCAAACCTTTGATTTGCATCTGTAGAAATTACCTAATACATATTCCAATCGAACAAAATAATCGATCAACATATAACAAATGTCGAAACTTGAGCAGCGTTTATCTAAAATGCTGGAAATAGCGAATCATCTTGCGTATTGTACGACTTTGATTTGCCAATGACTTTCGTTCTGTTTCTTTCTGAGTTTGAATATATTCACAATGAGATTTCATAGCCCCGCAAAGTACATACACGCGAGTTTATAGTCGAAATTTAACATCAATAAGAATGACATCGAGAATTCTCAAAATAGAGCATTCCGAGAAACAGCGATTGAGAGCTAATCAAACAAAGAGTACGTTGATATTATATCAGTTACTAGTTACTACTAATAATTTGATATTATAATCTTTTATAGAATAAATATTATAACTTATAAGCTATATATTTTAATGTATAGTTAATTTGATATTATATTATATATATGGTAAATATTATGTATATTGTAAAAAGTCTCTTGCTGATTTTAAAAATGTGACTTTCGACTATAACGCTATTGTGCTTAAAACAGAAATTCTTATTTTAGTAAAAATAGTTTTCAAAAACCTAATAATGTTTAACAAAGAAGAGTTGTAAAAAAAAAAAGATATTAACGTTTTAGCAACAAGTCTTAAATCAAAATAGCGGAAGTAAAATAGCATAATTTTTCTTAGATCGCAAAAGTTTTTATAACGTTTAACTTAGGTTATCCGAGAAAGCTTTTTAATTGAGCAATTATTGTCATAAAAACAGATTATCACTTGAGTAAGCAATAAAAAAATGATTGAGAAACTTTAAATTATATGACATGATAATGATTATTTTCGTGTTATGCTTATTACTTATATATAGTATATATAATTATATATATTAATATAATATATAAAATATTATCAATTATATAATTATATCATCGTTACATTTTTTATTTATACATTGATTACAAAAAACAAAATGATTATAGCTTACAGTTATAGAAAAAATTGAAGAAAGCCCGATTTCTTGTAGAAATTGATAATAATTGAAAATGATCTGCATGGAAATGATGAATTTAAGCCTTAATTACTCTGGAAATTGTGCGATTGTGATTTACTATTATTTTTCAAGAAATATCTCTTTGCTCGTATTAAAAAAAATGATTTCTTTGGATCAATCAAAATTTCTATGAAATTAAGATATTTTTTCTCAGTGCAGTTAGAGCAAAGCAATCGTCAATCACAACCACGCAATCGCTAGTATGTTACGGCTTTAAGCTTGTCTCAGCAAGATTGAAACAGATTGCTCAACACGAACGTTATCTTTCACGGTACGACGATTATACGATATAATCAAAGACTTCGCACTACATGGCAAACGTCAACGTACAAGCTACAAAGCAGATATTACTGCTCGCGAAAAAGATGTCAGATCTCAAAGTAATGATTTCATAATAACGTTATTATAAGAATCGTGTTAAGAAGTCATCGCGATAAGTTGCAAAGTGATACAACACTTTTAGGCTTTCGTTAACCTGTCGACCGTTTTTGTTCGCTTGTCAATCAGATCCATCCATCGAGGAGAAACACTATTCTCCGCCGATGAAAACCGATGAATTACTGTCACTAGCGAATGTCCTGAATGATAAAAAATTAAATACTATTACATCAACGTAAGTACCTCGACAAAAAGATGCCGTCTAGAATATTATTTAAATAGAAATACCTATACGAGAGAGAGAGAGAGAGAGAGAGAGAGAGAGAGAGAGAGAGAGAGAGAGAGAAAGTTTCCTCACGTGCAAATGTAATAAAATCATTTAAATCGAAAAAAAATGTACATTTTTTGCTAACACTGCATCTTTCGATAACATCGATTTATTTTGTATTTACGAAAGCTATCGCGGATACGATGTTGCGATACGGCAGCAGAATGCCGATGTATATCGTGCGATCATCTATCATGAATTCAACCTAGAAATGAGTCGATCATGGGTTGGGTCGACAGGGTCCATTGGCCTCCTGGTCAGTTCAAGTCTCGGCCTATTACATCCGACATTGTCCATTGATAAAAACCTTGATTTCGTATACCGGTCAAATTACGTGATGTCTTATTTGATTGCCGTCACCTGGCATACGAGCACAAGGTAAGTTCATTAATCTACTTATAAACGAATGCTGCTTTTTTTTTTTATTAAGACGACTGTGCGACACGGATTAGCAATCGATGCTAATGAGTGTACAAATAGAAAGGAGGTTTAAGTATTCAATATTGAAATACTCTCTATACAAATAACGATATTAATAAATTTATTAGGAAAAATATTCTAGTCAATGTTCAAATTTACTTTTTGTGTACAATCTCAGAAATAAATTATTAAATATATTTTCTTCAAAATTATATATCATGTATAGATTGATTTTACAAAAATGCATACAGCAATATTTTAATACTTTTTTAATCTTAATACGGAATTTAAAGATGACAGTCTTTTGTAACGACATCTCAACTACTTCTCAACAAATTAAAATTAAATTAAAAATTGAATTTGTTAGTAGGAATACTAAAAATTTTTAATAGACGAAAAAACAGGCATCGCGTCGTGTCAAATGTAGAAAGAGTACTAATGTATAATTATGTATTCTGTGTCTGAGGCCGATAACCTGGAACACGTTTCAAAAACCCGCCCACGAATCGAAGATATACTGAAGAAATGTATAATATTATGGCTATCGTGCATGTTTTAAGACAGTAAACTGTGGATATATAAGATCTTCATGTGCTTATTCTATTTGCATTGTTTGTGGTATTCGCGACTTTGATAGTAAAAAGTTATGTTTTTGACATAAATTCATAAAACTTGGATGAACGGTCTATCTAATAGATTTCTGTAGATACAATTTGAGATATTTATGAAAAGGTAGTTTTTTTTTAAAAAAACTTCAACGTTTTGTATATCTTGAAAACTATGTTTCTTAAGTTTTAATTATTTTCTTAGTTTCTAAACTTTTAATTATTACAGCTTTATTAAAACTCTTTTAAGACTTCAAATAATTCAGAGAATCACCTAAAGTTTTGATTCAAAATACATCTTGTATAATCGAGATGCATATAGTATAACGTGAATGTACTCTCTTCCTAATATTTATAAAGTTAAAAGGTACCTATAATTTATAAAATATATATTTTCCTCGTTGAGAGTAAAACATCTAAATATTATGAATACACATTATCGATTAAATCAGATATGAGCAGCTTCGAAAGACATTGTATATCTAATCTTAATTATAAATAATTTATCTTTTTTTTAAACTTATTTTAAATATTAAAAGCACTATTTTTTAAAAATTGTAATACTCAAAATAAATAATTCTCAGCATTAAATTGAATTTATCTAAAGGAAAAAATACAACGTAAATATAATAAATGCAACGAGTCTAACTGTAAGCGATGAGCCATTGCCAGTGAAAGTAGAGAAATTCAGAAAGGACGGCAAATGAACGTTACGTATACGATGGGGACAACGGCGATGATTTATCGGTGATAGATTTCGCCGGTGATCCCAAACGAATGCCATAATGCGGAGGGTATCGCATACCTGGTGATACTCGAGCATATGTGCCGCTCGTAAAGCATGCCGGCAACAATACAACCTCTTCGATCTGATTGCTATTGTTCCAGAGTGCAGGAGAGCGTATGGAACGTCAACGACTACGAAACACTTTGCCAGATAGGGCGATAGATATTTAGGAATGTATAATCACCACTTATGTAACACCGCCTTCATTTTAATTGCACTTGAGGTGCACTTTAATACTCACTAGACGCAATAGTTTGACATAAGTAGGATGAAATGTTACTAGCTAATGGAAATCTATTTAGATGAACAATTTCTTAACGATACAAAACTAACTATACGAAACCGTGTTAAAAAGTAAAGAATACCTATAACCATGATAATGATTACCAAAAAAAATCATGAAAGTAATTAATTCCTTATTTCAACGTTATTATGTTAATTAATTAATTTTATTTCTGAATCGTCGCTACTCTTACTTGTCATTCAAAATCTTCTTACTTTGCAATCTTATATTGCTTTGAAGTAAAAAGTGTCTGTTACATTTTTTCATTCATCCAAATATTCTAAATCGCTGCACTTGACCTCATTTATTAACAATTCTATCGCAATAATTAGAATCGACGATTCCATAGCAAACGGTGCATTATTCCGCTCGGTAACTGCATTTCATGCATTTCGGAACAAATAGTGCACCCGTTAGCAGCTGCTTTACGTTCTGCACCGTCTAGCGATCCTCAAGAGATTGGACATATAATAGTTTAGACAACACATCTGATTGAGCCGCCACATTTTTCAGAACGTTTAAACAGAATGAGAGATGCATAAGAATTAGAATGAAAGGCGTGGATATCTCATTCTATCTTATGGATAATCTATCTCACTCTATTTTAAGTAGGTCCTAAAAAATATAGCAGACTGAACATATCGCGTCTAACCTCTTACTTAAGGATTTCTAGCATCGTCTACCTACACGTGGCAAGAGTTTCATCTATCTATCTACCTACTTACCTATCTATTTATTTACCTATTTACCTACCTACCTACCTACCTACTCACCTACTCACGTAAATCCATTTGCGCGACCTGTCCCGTTTCCATGGTGTTTTGCGCCCCGCTGCTCCGAGGCATGTTTCTCGCGCACCGAACATTAAGGCCCCAGTTTTGCAAAATTACACAAACTGTTATACGTACACGGTGAGCTAGATTGTCGATTCGTTACAGATACGCGAGAAAGAAGATGAGAAGAAAGACCGATTACGTTTCCGTCGTCACAAATAAACTGAGAACAGCTTTCGAATCGAGTTCGAGAAAATTAAATCGCTTCGAATTCCCGCTGACAACGAAAAGTATGAATCGACATTCCATTGTCAGAATTGGATGAGAAATAAAAACAGATTTCCTATGGTAAGACGGTAAGAGAAACGCAACCGACGAAACAGATCGTGTCGGATATCAATCAGTATAAGGAATGAATTTTCATTGAGTAAACGTTCTGGAAAAAATTAACTGATGGATATAATGCCGAGAACGTAGTATGTAAGGAGTTAGAACTATACATCAACAATTTGGACACGTAATATTTTTAAACTGAAGAGTACGCATCCGAAGATGAGAGTCGAGCACGATTATAATGAAGTACGATTATTATAGTGATAAAGATGTAGACGATAAGCGGTGCGAACAAGGAGGTCGTTAATATAATATTCTTTTCCTTAGCATATATAAGCATTAATAATGACTGCTACAAAACGTTGTGTAAAAAGTCATTGACTCTATTATTAAAGGAAGGGAAAAAAGAACGGAAATACAATAGCGGTAGTTGCGTAACTATCATAGTGTAAGTATGTATTGCAGCACTGACTATAGTAGACACGTGGGCGACATTATTTTTATATTCGCCATCTTACAAAACTATCCCGTTAAAATAGCACAATAAGACTTAGAAACATATTCAATAGTTAAACAAAAGAATAACAAAAAATAAGCGATATAGCGTTTTAAATAAAATTTCAATTTCACTTAATAACAATTAACTATGCTTTTCGATTGCGAACATTTCGAGAGCGATTCGCGATATTGTAAGTTAGGAGATACGTCGGTAGGTGTGATTGCAAACAAACGGTAACACAACGCGCGGATGCTCATAATCCTCCCTCATCCAAACGAGGTTGCACCCCAAAGTATAGAATGGGAGAACAAGCGGACAAAAAATGTGGAACAAGAACGAAAATAGCGGAAAAAGAAGTCGGCTGGACCCCCCTATGACAGTAATTCTCCGCGTTTCGTTTTGACAGAGCTTGACGAATCCTAACATCGGAATAAAATCTTCGAAAGAGGGTCGAAAGATTGACGAATAATTGAAATAATAAACTCGACACATATATTTGGAAACGCAATTGCTGTAAACTGTATTGTAGATCCTACCGACAGAAATCTTCCTCATAATCACATATGTTCAATTAATTCTCAAATATGTTAAAAAATTCAACAAAAAAGTTTAACAAGGACTTAGACTATTTCCAATACAAACATGAAATGTATTTTACCGTGTATTGTCTTCGCAATCAATAGACTATATGTGAGTAATGCTAACAATCGCATGAGTTTAAATAAGAATTATTATATGTTGTACTATATGCCTATGTTATTATTTTAACGGCTTTGACAGACTATGAACAGACTATTGACAAATTATGAAAGTTGATTTTACTTTAATTAAATTCGAAATTTTAAAGAAAGATCAAGGAAATTTCTAACAGTATCATGAGGTGATATTTCATCTATGATAAATCGGTAGAAGTTTCGAAAACGCAGAAAAGAAGCATAGCTTTAAGGCGACAGGGATTATCTAATCGCACAATTTTCTCCGCGTCTTACTTTCATCTGCAACTGGTTCTGCCACTTTAACGTATACGGTATGCGGGCACTTAGCGAGTCGCGTCAGTCTCAATAATTATTATCACGTTTTAAGTGCGACCATCGTGTCTTACTATAATTCTAGAAATTTAGATAAAATCGACAAGATGTTAAATACTTTTATTAACGGCTCAAAAAACTATTTTACTAAATAAAGTTTTTTTTATTTTAAATTTTAATAAAATAAAAAATCTACTAAAAATTTTTAGTAAAAACAGTCTACATAAAGGAAATTAATAAGTATATTTCAGAAAGTACGACTTCTTCATACAGGAATAAATACTTTCAATCACATCGATTATTTTTAATATCTGCAATAGAATCGTTTTTTTTTATATTAGCCAATGATAATTTGAATAGATATAGACTTTACAAGATATATGCAATAACCTAAAGATTAAATCTTCAGCTTATTTTCACAAAAAAATTAAGTTTAAAAAAAAAAAATTTTATTCTAAATTATTTTAAAGCTATTTCACACTCATTAAAATATTTCAATTAAAAATTCTGCAATTAAAAATTCAACCATTCATTCATTTTTTTTTCCTTGATACCAAAATGTCACAGTAAATTCGTAACAGGTTTACCTTCCCGACGTTTCCGGCATTCATTAGTTCTTTCCGTTACGCTAAAGTAATCTGACTGAAAAATGTCCACGTCGTTCTCGCACGAATCACTCGACGGTTACATCCTTTTCAAACTACGCGGAAATGGGCGTGGGTATAAAATATAAAGTATATTCACAACAGGATCAAGTACCTGATCTTTTAACAGTCGGCATTGATTTTTTTATATGCAACGGTTAGAGAATTTCCGGTTTCTTATCCTTGATGTTTTCACCCTTTTGATATTAGCATAACACAAAGATAATTTTTCAATTGTTATAGGCAACCTATTAAATATCATCTCGCTGATGTTATAAAAGAATTTGTATAATACGGAAGCGTGCACACAGTATATACGTGAAATAAGCAATTTATGATATTCAATTAAAAAATTAAGAAATTATAAAAATTTATTTAAAAAAGTTCAATTGAATACAATCAAATCGTATAATAGAAAAGAGCTAAGAATAAAAGCAAGTTATTACTATCATTTAACAATCTATATAATAAAATACATAGAAATAAATGTTTCGATCCACAAATAGATCATTTTTAATTGAAAATATACATCAACATTCATTGAATATAATCTATAATTGTGAGTTGAAACATTTTTTATGTATCTTATTACAAAGATCATAAAATAGTACGCAATTAATAACTTGCTTTTGATCTCTTAGCCCTTTTTATTATGTGACTTGATTAAGAATTTATGATACAAAAAATTATCTGTAGAATCTGCAGCATCCACGAATTAAACGATCGTAAATTTATGTAACTGTAATTTGCCTCGGGATTTATCGGGTCGATAGTTTTTACAAAAATAAAGAGGCGTATTTTCGTTATCCAACCACGACCAACCAGAAGTGACCACGGCTATTTTCATTTGTGGTTGTGACGTCACCGATGTTAACGCGTTAGCTTGGTAGGACCCGAATGTCCAACCAAACCGGGGAGGTCGTTTGCATGTTTGCGGTTACCTGTTTGAGCGGGAAAGTGACCCGTTTGAGTCCGCCGCTGCAAATAGTGATGGATAACACATAATCTTAAACCTTGATCAGCATATGCTGTATCAGGATGATTCTGATATTATCCAAATGTCGGAAGATCCAAAAAATCCTTCTATATAATAAACTATAATAACAAGAGAACCTCGCTCGCGAGGTGTCAAATTTTGATTTTAATGAAATTTTGTGAACTTGTAGCTTACATAAAAGGATGAATTTAGAAAATATCAGTTAGGGGGGAAAATCGGTTTTTGAAGAAGTGAAATCACCCCTTACGTGTACATCGAAAACTATTCGAGATATAACGGAAAAAGCTGAAAACCGGGTTGGGAAAACCAGCTGAGGGAAACTCAAGGGGCGATTTTACTCCTTCAGACCGTTTTTCCGCCCCAAATAATATTTTCTAAATCGTCTCTTTATGTAAACTACAAGTACAACAAGTACTACAAGTTCATATCTTAAAATTGGCGTGTCACGCTTTTTTGAAGCCTCTTTTCGTTGAGGCTGTTGGAATTCTCTGATTTTGATGTGATTTCGTATTCGAGGATTTTCGGGGTCGATTATTTCGAATCTGTACTCAAAAATTGAAAATTCGAAATAGTTGATCCAATATGGCGGACGGAAATGTTACTGAAATCCTTAAGATTCTTCGATTTTGTTGAAATTTGGTTACAGGTAGTTTTTGGGGACGTTCGTTACGAATCCGTATTTAAAACTTGAAAGTTCAAAATGGCGTTTTGATTCAGTCTTCTAAAATCTGTTTTCGTCAATCTGGCGGATGGAATATAAGGGGGATTTTGGTTTTAGTGTTTTTGAAGTAGAATTTAAATTAGCAAAAAAAGCCCTTGAAGAATATGTACTTGATTTTTCACTTGCTGCTATTTTTCTTTGTAAAATGGATGGACGTGCCAACTTTAGTCTTAAGTCAGCACAGCCACACTGTGGATCGAATCCTTCGACATAAACGATGAGCAAAAAAAATCGGATTCTGGATATTCGTAGAGCAAATAATTCTAGAAACATTTTGAGACCAAAATAATCCCGGCAATTGATTGCTTTAATGTACTTTGCTCTTGTACGCGACCCAGCACAGCCACACTGTGAGATGAATTTTTCGACGTAAACGATGAGCAAAATATCGGACTCTGGATATTTTTAGAGCAAATAATTCTAGAAACATATTGAGACTAAAATGATCCCGGAAATTGATTGCTTTAATGTACTTTACTCTTGTACGCGATCCAGCACAGCCACACTGTGGGTCGAATTTTTCGACGTAAACGATGAGCAAAATATCGGATTCTGGATATTCTTAGAGCAAATAATTCTAGAAACATTTTGAGACCAAAATGATCCCGGCAATTGATTGCTTTAATGTACTTTACTCTTGTACGCGATCCAGCACAGCCACACTGTGGGTCGAATTTTTCGACGTAAACGATGAGCAAAATATCGGATTCTGGATATTCTTAGAGCAAATAATTCTAGAAACATTTTGAGACCAAAATGATCCCGTCAATTAATTGCTTTAATGTACTTTACTCTTGTACGCGAACCAGCACAACTACACTGTGGGTCAAATTTTTCGACATAAACGTTGAATAAAAAAATAAGCTAAATATTTTTTATCAAAATGGTAGAATTAATGTGGCGATCGAAAACAATAATGAAATTTTAAATTTCAGGGAAATTTTGTATTAGTAGGAATTAGAGGAGTTGTTGATTTCAAAACAAGTTTCAAGAAACATAATTCATAATATTTAAAGAGCATAATGGACCATCACGCGCGTAGCGCGCGAAAGGAATGTGCTAGTTCATTAAAATCAGAATTTGACACCTTGCGAGGTTCCCTTGTAAATAAGTAATTAAGCATATATTAGAAGCGCGCTATTTAACCAAGAGAGAGAGAGAGAGAGAGAGAGAGAGAGAGAGCGAGTTTTATAAAATACTCTATATATCCTCTTTTTGAAATAGCAAAGTAACATTACACGCTGCCCCTGACTTACTACATGCTATGGTAAGTAAGTCATCATTAAAGTATCCTCTTCAAATAATTATTTCGCTAAGGTTAACGCTACCTTTGTTTTCCGGTCCATATTTAGATTATTCGTGTTTCCGTAGTGGCAGTGAAATGTCATTTTCGATGGTATCTGTTTATGTCACAGCCCGGAACACTCTTAATCAAACACTACTGTGGTATTAGAACGAAAATACGCCTAAGGATGTTTGAGTTCAAGTTTCGAAGATAAACGAGTAAATCTGAAAAATATTTCAAATTGACTTGCAAAGGAATGGTCTTTTAAAAATGTATATATTCACAACCTAAAATTTCAAATAACTCGTTAGTAAAATTATTTTATAATTGCGCGATGTAATAACATAGTGTTATATTACAGAGCAATTTCTTCGATTGGCAATTTATGTGTCGCTACACAAATCATAGAAAACGTTGTAAATATATTATCATCATATTTTTTATCAGCATTCGTCACGCCATATAATCGTTTTTATCGCGTCAGTATGATGTTATATGTCAGTGATTTCTTCGGAATCATAATAAATAATAATTCTCAGGAAATTTCGCGCATTCTGCGGTTGCGTTTCCTGATTAGTTTTCTCGAACTTCCTGTCTCGCGAGACGCAGAATAAATCGCGTACGTAAGTTAACACATTGATTCATTGATTTAAATCTCGTGAACTTGATCCATTATAATAGCTTGGAAAATAAGATTTATTAATCTCTTAGACATCTCTATTTTGAAAAAAATTTATCAAAAATAAAATTTCGTTCTCAAACCTATATTTAAGGTTATATATATATATTTTTTATATTTTGCACACATTTAAAATTTATAATTAAAAATAAAAAGTATTTGATACAATTTATATTATAATATAATTTATTCATATATGGTATAAAAATTATGCAGGATTAACATACTAATTTGAATCTTTCACGAACAAGAAATTCTTAGCCAAATTATTTTCTCATATCATCTCTAATTTCATAGCCATTTCTACTTTCGGAAGTCAAATCGCGAGTTTGATGAATAACGAGCGAAATACGCGAAAATACAATACGATGATAAAAAAGTTTCAACGAGTAAAACTTTGGCTACATGAGTTTAACAGAAAAAAAAACAGATTTGCAACTGTTGTAAGATTCTTTAATATAATTGATTGTACGTTTAGATCCAACAAGGAATCAAGAGCGAAACAAAGAATTTTACACCAGTTGCAAAGCTGTTTTTTTCTGCTGAACGCAGCCCTTTTATTATTACCAGTGCCGTACATACGCTCGTTTAACTCGCTCATTCACCCGCCCGCTCGCCCGAGATCCGACGACCTCGTTCGATTAATTTACCAACGTTTCGCACCCACGAGGCGCCTGTCATTATATCCCGGATGAACGGACAGTGTGGGCCGACGCGGAATAAGCAGGAAATTAGAAATATATTTACGTCACTCTCTCGGCTCGCTCGTGCAGATATGGCAGCAGATCGACCGCAGAGAGGGAATTGCATCACTCGCTATACGAATAGACATCTTTTTTTTTCTTGCTAATAGAAGACGTCGCAAAAATGATGTTTAACAGCGACAATATGACCCGTTGTCATAAAAAAAAATTGAGGAAAAACATCTCTGTAGATTAATCTTATCATAAAAATAATATACCTATTTCCACGATGTTTAACAGGTGAATTCAAATCCATGATCTGGAATAACAAAAAAAGTACCAAAAAAACAATCAATGTATGTACGCTTTTAGTATGCCTAGATTGATGATCATATTGGTTCTATCTTACAGAATTTCCTCTCTTTGGTTATAAATGAAACGTATAATGAAAATATGAACTAAATATGCGATGTTGTAAACTTGTAAAATAAATACAGAGCTACAATAAAATCAATTATCTACAAACAACGAATAGGATACTATAGATAATAAAAGGTTGGTTATATAATTTTATACTTATAAGTCGATATTGTCGTTAGATACATTATCGAATGTATCACATCAGACACAAATCAAATAATAAAAATGATAATTACCGAAATTTTGTCACCTACGTTCGTGTTCTACATTTTTGTTATCTACAATGTTAATGACAATGTTTCTTAGAGTCTGGGTAAAGCGTTAAACATTTAATTAAATAGCTCGCGTAACTAAATATACATATCGCTCTTTTTAAAAGGATATGCATAGAAACCAGATAAATGCGATTAAAGTGTGGCTTAGCGTCAACCAAATTAATTTGTTAGCGATAAGCAGAAGGTAATAACCTAGTTTCTCGAGGAGAATAAGAGTACTCCACGAATTTTGGAGTACTTTCCCTTTTGTGTATCACGATATAGCGTTCCAAAAGTGCGAGAGCAACTCTTAGTTCATTCTATTTTCATCCCAAGCACGGTCCGCATTAAGCGTTCTCGAAAGGCTACGTCGTTATAAAATTGAAGTGGGAAAGAATGATCAGCCTTGTTCTCCGCAGTACGTTCATTGGTATTCCGGATGAGCGATATACGCGTTTCTAGTGGACGAGATCGAGGAGCCATTTGCCGACATCAAAACGGATCTTAACGAGCGTATAATTTCGCTGTAGACGTATTTTTCGTGGCGCGACCACGAAATTTAACAAGACAATAATCAACGATGATTAGTGCTAACAAAACAAGCTCACTTTCATCACATTACAGTTGTTTCTAAGAGAGAAAAAAAGAAACGGCCTCCTTCGTTCTCGATCTACTTACGTAATGACTTTTATGTAAATGTGTGCAATTTACACGTGTATAAAATCAAGTACTGCATAAAAATTTTATTCGTACGTTTTATTCAACGTTAAGATATTGAATTATTAAATTAAATGTTAATTATTCAAAGTGTCATGTAAAATTAGATATTATATTTCGCATCATATTATAGAATAATAAAAACAAAATGTGCAATGACAATGAAGAAAAAAAAACACAAAATCAAAGATAAGAACCACTTTCTAAATAAATCAATATATTTTTACTGACAATGCCGTATTTATAATTGATGTAATCATCAGCAAATATTTATTGTTCTTCAGTAATAATACATTAGTTTATTTTTAGAAGTTATGACCCTGGTGAAAATAAAACGTGAAGCGTTCATTGGAGAGTAAAAACAGCAAGAAGAGTAATAGACGTCAATGAAATTCGTATAAGAAGCGTAAATTAAAAACGTGAAATGTAAAATATAATTTTTTCTAAAAAAAAGGATAAATACAAATATAAAAAAAAAAAATACGATTTTACAACACAGCACTTTAAAGTTTTCGTTGCTATTTGACACCCCATAACTTAAAATCTTTCGCAATAATTTATTTTATTTTCTCTTGCTTAATTCAAGACTATATTCAAGATATAAGTTAAGTGTATAAATAAATCAAGTAACAAGTTAAGTAAAAATATAGAACAAGAATTTAAAATATATTTATCGTCCGTTTTTTTTTTATCAGACTACAGAATTATATTCAATTTTTTTAGACATTTAAATATCCCAAAAATATCATTTTATACAATTCAAAATGTGAAAATAATTCATTAAACAATTTTCTTAAGATATCTCATTTCTAAGGAGATTTAATTTTAAAATTCCTATCTCTTAATACAAACTCTGTTATTATTGTTATAAGTATGAATTATACATTCTCTGTCATAAACTTGATTGTTTCATAAATGTAAGGATTAATCCTAGTCTGTATAGGTATTTCAAATGCGTTTTATATAGATATATGCGACACTAACCTAGTATCCCCGATGTAATCCAGCATACGTATCTTCAGCATGTCGTATGCTGAATGGGTTGGCGTTCCGTCACATGTGCGAAACCCCTGTCAGAGATTGGAATCGTCGCCGGATCGTCGCCAATGCCAAAATAATCGCACGTCGCCAACGACCGATATCCCGGGTGAGTCTAACGCGAGTTATCGAACGGTACCATGTCCCCGATGCCTCAAAACAAAGTTGCACGTTTTGAACAAGTCACTTTGCACGCGCGAAACACTCGCTTATTCGGCTACTCAATCGACGTTAAAGTTCAAATTTTCATTGAACATTAAATGTGAAGTAAAACTAAAAAAATCGATGTATTAAATACCATATCCGCATCGTATATTTAATCCTTCGGAAATATATTTTCGAATATCGATAAGTGCTTGCAACATGACTGTACCAAATATAACAAATGTATCGCGAAAATTCATTAAAAAATTTTTGAAATTTTTTTTATAAAAAATTATATAAAAAGATATGAGTTTCGATATAAAATAAATAAATTATGTTTTGTAGAAATTTTTTACACAACAAAAAGTCCAAAATCGAGACGTCTTTAAAATATTTTTTTTGAAGACATCTTAATCTTGTTTTTTAGGTTTGTAATGACGTATTGCTCTGTCACCTATTCTTTCTGGAAGATGACAACATTTAATGTCATGTATACGACATAAAGGTACAATTTCACATGTTCCTAAAAAAAAGTATAATAATTGGAAAAACAGCCTTATTTCAGCGGCTGAAATTTTGTAGGTTGAACACTTTCAATCACAAACGCTCAAACGATTGACAGTGCTACTACATCGTGTCAACCGTATTGACCAGCGTTGATCTCGATAATATTACCTATTCATTTTTTTTATTGCTGATTCAGCAAAAGAATTCGGAGCAGTCAAAATATGGTGATGTAACTATCATATTCAGCGGGTTAATACTCTAAGTGAAGAACACGAACATGTAAATATACCAGTTAGTGGAAATTACAGTAGAAATGACCCATTCGTTAGACAAAGTGATATAAAATTTTAAATATTAAACTTTTAATGATTTCACAACTCTAAATAAAATTGTTTATAAAAATTTAATAACGAATTAATTTAGAATCGTTCATATCATTAAAAGCTTTATATTTGAAATGTTTTATCATTTTGTCCAACAATTGTCCACTAACTGATATACATTTACCTTATTAAATTCAATATTTCTTGCTTTTTTATATATAAATTATAAAGTTACTAATCTGCGGTAAAAGTTATCACTTTTTTATCGCAGTTTGAACGGTTCGTAAAAATGCACCTTAAATATAGAAAAATTAGGATGTAAAATATAAATATTATAGTAAATTGGTAAATTTCCCGTATGTCATGATTTGAAATTAAGAATTTATTTTATTGTGACATCGATCAAATTCGGCCATCGCGCCAGCATCCCTTTAAAGCCTGATTTACATTTCCGCAGTGCTGGGTTCAGATTCCCATCCTAGTGTCATCCAGGTATCACTCTATCTTTGTTTACTCAACGTTAAACAAGAATGACATCTTAGGAGTATTGGGAATTTGAAACATATTCCAAAATATGGATTGCGGGTCGCAAGTTCCTTGCGATAGTCAATCTGATCATCAATTTTACAAACGACGCTTCAGGTTGGTGTCGCCTATGTATGTATGAGAAAGGTACATAAGTTGACAGGTATTTTTTTCGTAAGAAATCATCCCCTTTACTTCTTTACCAACAAATATTTTCTATTTTTCAAATAATTTTTTAAATATTTTACTTCAAATGCGATTGCAATTCACAAAATAATTTCTTTTACGTTATAAAGTTGAATTCTAAGTTATTTTAAAAACGATATTAATACCCAAAATAGAGTCATCATTGCAATGAATGGTAATCTAGGACTCAAAACTGGTCTCGGAAACTGAATAAGTTCGAAAATATGTTCACGAAAAATTGATATACAGTCATGTAGAGAGAAACTCATGAAAAATGCAACTTTTTCCCCTCGATGAATAGAAATTCACAATCTCTATTCATCGAGGGAGGAAAGAGATTCATAGCATCATCGAAAATCCGTGTTGTTTTCATTTGGATTAACAACGTTCCACGAACAACATCTTAATAATATCGCGGACATATTAAGATAGAGAAGAACTTGAAATAATCTTTAGATTGAACAAATCACCGGCATCCCCGTCGTTTTCGCATAACGAATTCACGTAGTTATTTGACATTTGACAAAATTAGTTCCATTCGATTATTTCGAATAACGCTATTATCACATCCGGTACAAGTGATAGTGATATATAATTCACATATGATCCGTTATTCGAACTCACGTGGTTCACGTGTAATTTGCACTGGATCCCGATATAACATCACTCGGATAGTTTGAATTATATATTATTTAAATGTTATTAGGTGATTCAAAGTACAATGATTTTGTACTTCAATTATCGATTTGAAATATACATATATATATGTATACAAAAAGTCGTCCCACCTATATCGTTTGGTTTTTACGAAAGGAAAAAATGTTTTAAATAAAAGTGGAATGGTTTCAAAGGGGAGGTACTTTGGTCGTGTTGTTTTTCTTCTAGATGGAGGCACCAAAAAGATATAAAGCTCACCTCTACTTTTTTAAATAGAATTGCATGATTTTTTTTACACAATATAATTCCCCTAATTATTTTGCATATAAAAGTATTAAGGTACAGAAACCAAAAAATCAATAGTTTAGTAGATATTTTATACTTTATTCTGACACATATTGACATAAAATGTTATAATTCGTAAACTATTAATTTTTTAATAATCGCACCTTATACTTTTATATATAGAATAATTAAAGAAATCATATCGTGTAAAAAAATCACACATACAAAAAGTGGAGGTGATCTTCATATCTTTTTAGCGTCTCCATTTACAAGAAAAAACAATATGACCGAAATAGGTCTCTATTCAAATTATTCCACTTTTATCTGAAACATTTTTTCCTATCATAAAAATCAAGCGAGATATTTCAGATGTTTGATTTAGGTGGAACACCCTGTATACATATATATATGTATATATAACATATAATATACATATATATATAAATACACTACATTTTCAATATATAGCTAACACTTTCTTTCGCACTTTTTATCAAAACTCGACACTGATCAAGAAATCTTTCTCGTTGTGAAACACAGAAGAGAAGACGAGAGACACGAAGCATATCGAAGCGTCGAACTGTTTAACGAGCCTGTTCGTACTTGCATCGTCAGTGGCACTCGCTCCCACCGCAATAGTCTCCTCCGCCACCTCTTTCTCTACCTCGTCCACTATTCGCTCAGTGCCTCCACTACCTCCACTTTCCACTCCTGTTCCAGGTCCTCGAGAAGAGGACTTCGCGAACCACTCGTCAAGAATCGCCGGTCTTTCGTATCCGATAAGATGTTTGCGCTCTTTCAGGAGCCAATAGGCATCGTTCTCGATGCTCTGAATGTTATCTATCTATTATCATCAATAGTTAACACCAACGATATCAGTTATCATCGAATGTTTTTAAGTACTTTTTAAATCCGCGATACACACACACACGTCTACAGTTATAAACTACTTATAACTATTTTATCTTATCATTTTAGTCAAGGCTTCGTAATTACTTTTACTAACTTTTACTAATTCAATAAAATCAATAAAAAAATACTGATAATTTAATCCTAACACCATATCGACTGTTCTGTAATTGTATAAACTGTCAAAACTGTCCACTGACAATTTTATAAAAAGCTACATAACTTTTTATATTTATATTTCATTATGTATGTAAATAATGTGAATATAGACTCTAAGTCCAACTACTACTACTTTAAATGTAGATGACTTGGGACAAAGTAAACATAATTTGAGTTATATACTTTTGTTAAATTCAATCGTGGTATTCACCTATGAGTTTCTAAAAAAGTTTAAATTTTTAATTTTCTTTAATGACTCATGAATAGATACCACGACTAAATTTAACAAAGATATGTGCTGTCCGAAGTTACTTGCACTATCTCAAGTCATCTACATTTGCGATACTCTTTATCTCTAAATTCTTGGCTGTTATCGTTTTCGACCCGACCGGGTTTGTACTAACCTGAGTTAAATTAATGACGTTTCATGCTTTCCTATTGATAAAACGCGTAACGTCGATCAATAGCAAGACATTTTCCAACCTAGGTTGTGTGTGGATAAATGCGAATTCTGGTTGGACCGGAAACGTTATCACTGTTTGGTTCTTTTGTATCTAAAGAAGACCACAACGGTGGTCTTCTTTATTTTTTTAAGAAATCCTTATTTATCACAAGAAGAAAATTAGCCTGGAAAAGGTCAGATTAGATTAGACTAGCTTAGGGTTAAGTGATTTAGACGTCCTTCTCTATGGTTGATGCCATTATGCCACAGCAAGACCAACAATTTTCGATATTGAGATAATAGCACAGGGAAGAGACCAGCGGAAAATCACGAGACTAGTTACCGAACATATATACTAATAGTATGCCCCGTTGTTCGACCACGGAAGATCGCTTGAGGCTCGAGAAGTACATTATGGATTTCACAGCGGTCGATTACGGAAATTTTTCCGGCGCAGATTCTTTCAAGATGTTCAAGATTTACGGTGTCGGAATGGAATTTATTAATATATGATGAAGTCTGCGAACGGAAAAATAAACGATGAACCGTTCGGGTATGTGCATCTGGTGCATTATGTCTATATATACGTATCGTGAATACACCATGTGCATTTACGCGATACTAATATTTGTTGCGATACATTTCCCAAGGAAATCGTACCCGATAAAGCCTCCGGGAAATTTTAAACTCTCCTGAGCATACGGAAAACCTACTTCCCTTTCACAAAATGCTACAACCATGTTATTCCAACACCGGTCCGATAAGATTGCTACTTGAACGAAGTTATTCATACTTTTTGTTTATATTATAACAAACCAGGAAATCTAATGAATTACAATGCGATAATATAAAATACGCTGATAAAGTGCATTGATAACCGTAACAATTTTTCATAGATATAGCAAATTAAATGATAATGCTAATAATATTAATTTGTTTTCAACTAATTATGTTTAATTATATAGGAAAAAGAGTTGCTTGTTTCACGAACATTCATCTTTCACATGCATATTTCTTTTAAAACATCGTTATTTATTTTGTATTGTAATCTCGAAATTTATAATTTTAACATATATATGTATAATCTTAATTATAAGAACATTTTTAATTCTAATTTTATTAAAATCTATTATTTTGTCATGTAAATTTCGAGATAACTCATGCGAAATTATTCTTTACTGGTGCTCGTGATCAGGGAAAGTAGTCTCTTCGCTTAGGGGACTGGCTCACTTGTAAGAGATATAACCCCTTGCAGGGGTAGATACAATACCCAGATGCATCACGAGTAGAATAGCCAATTACTGGCGCACGTCGCACACGTTTTTTCTTCGGTCCCTATTGTGATCGTTAAATTTAGCGGAATTATTTTGTGCTCCCCTTTGCCATAACACGCGATCATTAATTTTTGTTTGAAATCGACGCGTGTTGTTCGCGTGCACGACATCGACATATATCAAATTTGGATTCAGATCTTGGAATTTCATCGCGATTGTAAATGCAGAAAATTCTTGAATGAGTTGATGATGAGGGCAGGCAAACTTAATTGTCATTTAAACTTTTGTCACTTAAGCCAGAAATATGTAAAAAAACGTAAAGTTGTAAAACGTAAATAGAATAAGCGAATATTGGACAATCACGTCGAGAACGTAAATATATTTACTTTACGCTTTACGTTCTCTATTGTGATTGGCCTGTGATTAACCTCTGTTGTGTTTACGGATAGCGCAGAATTGCTGATGTAAATTCTGTTCTAAAAAGCTCTCCTTCTAAAAAGTTTTTAAAAAGTTCTCTTATTACTGTTTCAAAGTGAGTAAAGTTGTTTTCTAAGTGCTCATAATAATGGCTGTATTATTTAAGTCACACCATATTTTTCCCTGTCTAGAAGTGCTCATAATAACTATTTATATTGTAAATTACTTTTACGTATAGTATGCCTTAAACTTTAAAAAATGATACATTGAAGGCAGTCATTTTGATCAACACGTTTTGCTTGAGATGTCGTTTTTCTCAAAACTGTGACATACTAGCTAAATTTTGTCAACGGATTCGTGTTTAGTCGGAAAAAATTCATGAAAATTACTATTCACATTCATGTGCAAAATAACATTTTGAACGGCGTAAGACACAAACTACAAAAAATGATAAAAAGTTACTATTTAATACGACATATGTTTTATAATAAGTTTAATATTTCATTTAATATCAATATAATATTAATTTATTTTTTATCTCTTTCCTTTTAAGACCATCATCGAGTTGTGATAGAATCTCACGGAATCAACTTAATAGCAAGATAATCAAATATAGTAGAAATCGATAGCTCACTTATCGGAAAGATATCGAGACTAAATTTTTACGAACGTTTTTTACAAATATCAAACTTTTTAGATACTTCGTATATGTAGGAACTTTATTTTACGAATATTCTAAGACCAATTGTAAGTTTTCATATAACTGTTTTAATTACAGTAATAAAGTATAACAAAATTGAATAATGCTAAGCTTTAAAATCTCTTCCACCTTAAAGTCAATATCATTATATTAACTATTATTTCTGCAGAAAAACGCGCGCGCAATAGAAAAGTACAAGTTTTTCCTCCTGTCAGAAAATGATTTTTAGTTAAAAGAATTTGAGACGTTTTATTAATAGTAGACTCTCAATTTGTTCATCAAATTTGCATAACGCGCTTCATTCATCGCAAATAAGAATGTAGGAGAGAACGCGAGGTCCTTAAAAACCCTAGTGACCTAGTTCTCGATATTCTGATCGCAACGAATGACAGTCTCGTTAGCTAATCGAAATAGCGGGGTCGAATGCCGGTAGCATCCTTCCCCAACCTTCTCTATCTCTCTCTACCGACCAGAGTGCGTTATTCCTCTCCTCAAGGTCGTTTCCGTTCTTTCGCTCTACTCTACCGCCCTATTTGCCTCTCGAGGGACGCACACATGATATCGCATAATTCCCTGTACCTAGTGAATATAATTTATTACTCAACGATCATCTCCGCTCGACAGTCGATCAACAATTACTGGTTGAGCCGACGGAATGAGGATGTTTCCCTCCTTCCTTTCGTCCCTTTGTTACATAAGATAAGCATATAGTACCTGTCGTATATTAACAGGTTCCATGTGATTCGAGAAATTGACATGAAATATTATATTTAAATCCTAGACGACCAAAGTCAATGGTCATCTCACTGTGATTGCCTATGATGTTGGCAACTAGCCATATACTTGTCTTCAACGATTTCAAGTATATCGATATTGAAATAATACGCAGGCAGTTATGCAATCAAGATACCTCTCGTCGACAATGTAACAGCATTTTATGGTTCTATAAATTATTATGGCAACATGATAATAACAGTACAAATTTTCATGATAACAATTTTAAAGTTGTCAGAAAATTGCTGACAAGTTACTCAAAGTAATATCGTGAAGGCATCAACTTGCTAACAAATATTGACTTAGTTGCTGTACTAGTAGCAAAAGCAATATATATTTCTTTCTGAACAACATGCCACCAAGACAAATACATCGCTATATGATGAAAAGTTATATATATAAAAATATTATTATTAGAACAAAACATAAAATATGAATATCTAATACTATGCATAATTATTTGCATATAGAATTATTTATAAAAGATTAAAAAGAATGTTTCCTATTTCGTAATTTCTTGAAGAAGATAAATATTAGATTGTTTACAACAATGATTGCAATAGGTAAGTTTGTGATATATTTTATAGTAAATAAAATTTACACGAAAAACCAAGAATTTCAATAACAGCATGTTACACTAATAACATTGGTTTAACAATATCCATATATTCAATGTTTATCTTGGTGAATGAATTTCATTCACTCACATAAAATGTATATTTACTTGGCCTTCACAATAATGCCAGAAGCATTTAGCTTAATAGACTTCTTATCAATATAATATTACCCAAGTTTTAAATCTTAAGCCATAAGAAATTAACCGATCACAATCAAATGTGAGAAAATAATCCATTATGATTAGTCCATTTCATATGGCTTAAGACTTAAAGTATAATACATTAAACAACGTCAACAATGAGATTTTTTAAGGCACAAAATTGAAGCTTAAAGTTTTATGCTGATTCTACAATGAGTCGATAATCGGAAATCTTAAGTTTTAACCAGTCTTATAGGCTTTCTACAACAAATGATTACCTAAGTTTAAGACTTAAAGTTTAGGTAATGATTTATTATTGTAGAAAGCTCATTAACTTAAATAAGTGACTATGATTTTTCGCATCTACAAGTTCTTAATTATACAGTGAGTTATGACTTAATTATTAGCTCAATTAATTAGAAGGAAAATCGATAGTTTTAGTTGTACAAATTGCCTGTTAGCCAATTTCAACGATTCACCGATAAGACTTAAGATTGCCCCATTGTAGAATCAGCTTTAAGTTATAAGAAATTGATCAATCATAGTCGATTGCTCTCCTCAAATTAGATTGCGATTAGACAATTTCTTATTTCATTGTAGACGCCGCTTTAATAAACTATAATGGTAATCTCGTAATGGCGAGGCTTTCTAATAGCGACATTAAGTGTGTGACGCTCGTTTGAGATCAGATTTCGAATCGTGCTCTAATTATTTCAAGCGCGGAAGAGAAACCCACCCGCTGCTGGTCGAAATCCAACAATCGCACGATAGCTGAAAAACGTCAAGTGGTGGGGAGATACAAGAAAGAACAAACAAAAAAAGAGGGGGCAAAAGGTAACGGGGTTAAGTATCCTACCTGTGGATTGTGACGTTCCGGGGCTCTGGGGAAGCCGCTGCGCGGCCGCGATAGTCGGCCAGGGGAGTGGGGGCCTTGAAAAGGTCGCCGAACGATAGGTGATGGCTGTAATCCCGGCAAACCCAGGTGTATCCTCCGCGCTCGTCATTGCCCTCCTTCGTAGTTAAACGTTGTCGTCTACCAGCATCGCCACCGGCCGTAGCACCATCACCACCGCCACCCTCAGAGAGATGGCGGGTCAAGGGTCGCCGCATATCTCATTCAAGTCGCACGACTAACTGAACGGACCGAAGTCGGCTGGGTTCTTCGCGCAGCCAGCGCGAAGTCCGCCCGCCGCCGTTCGTCGTCGCCGCAATTCGTGCCGCCCGGGCGTCACGTCGGAACGTCCAACGACCGTCTGCTTTTGCGTGCGCGCGCGCATGCATGCGCACGCGTGTCAACACGAATCTGCATTCTACGAAACGAATCGAGTGGTCTGTTCTTTTTAGCTGAAATTCTGCGTAGGAGTTTATATATCTTTTCCTTTTCACGCATTGGAACGAGAAACAGAAAAGACCTGTGCGGACAAAGAAATTGACAGTTAAAAAGTATAGGCCCCTAACGAGCTTTTTATAATAAACCATTGCCTGAGATTTAAATTTTAAATCATATATATATATATATAAGAAATTCACCATAGTCGATCATTTTTCTCACATTCGATTATGATTAATCAATTTCTTGTGGCTATCAAGACTTTAAAAAAGGTAATGGCTTTTTGTAGAAAGTTCATAAAAGGAAAGTAGAGTAGATAGTGCAGTTCTCTACTCTGATTGATGTTCTGCAATTTTCAAGTTACCTCCGCAAATTCTAACACTGTGTGTGTGACAAAGTGAGTTTAGAGTACAGCCTACTGGCTCAAGAAAGGACCGGAGCTGTTTCTCTTCACCTTGACTGTGTTCCACACCGATTTGAAAATCTGTATAGTATAGGTATGTAACGTAAATTGTAAATATCAGTGCTATAGCAAACTATATCGAAATTATATCGACCTAAGTATAACCGGAATCTGAAGTTTAAAGAAGTCAATTATTCCGCTCGTTACCACAAGATTATCTCCTAAAAATGACAGATGATTTTAATGAATTTGCTCCGTTCTCCCCTTGATTCTCTCACTGCTACGAAAACGTTTACCGCGCTCTGCGATCCACGACACGAAGCGTGCTCACGAGCCCGAGGGGGTAACCACTATCTGAAATATTGTCCCACAGAGATTTCATGATTTCATTTAATTTTATATAATTTTATTTGATGACAAATATAATTTTTCCTCACTATATATGCGGTCATTTGGTGAGATAAACAATTTTATCTAATATTACACAATTATTTCTTGTAATTGTCGGATTATATATCGAATTTTATATAAATTTTATAATGATTTCAGGGACTCCGTTCCACGATTACATTAAGTGATTACCCCCTCGCACGAGCCCCTATTCGTAATACCGGGAAAAAACGTGTTATCGAGATAGCGGGCGTTGAAAAAGACACTGCATATGCGCGCGTGACCAACCATTTCACATGTTGTTTGTTCAACAATCCACTTTGGCCACGCTCGGCAATGTCCAACTGTTGCCTTCTCCCTCCCTCCCCCATGGAGTCGCGGCTGGCTGGCATACACCTACCTTCTTCGCAGATAAGGCAGGTCGCGTAACGTGCTACAATGGATCGATTTTACAATGATCGTGATCCGATTCGTAGAAATAATTACAGATAATTTCCAGAATTGGGAAGTAACGCATTACTTATAACGCCGTCACCTTTTTTTTTTGGTAACGATCGTTATTTTTTGTCTGTACGATAACGGTAACGTCATTATACATTTTTACAGTATTGATAACAATTCAGAGATGTTGCTTTTATATTTATACAATAAAAGTATTTATACATGTAATATACATAGTATTATTTAAATACTTTTATTATAGTATTTTAATTATTATAGAGTATTAGAGTACTTATATAATCAAAAAATCGTGAATTAAATAATGTATTAAGATATTATTATCCAAATATTTATGTTAATAATTGCAAATTTATATTCATTGTCGACAATTCTTTGTTATATTCTTCAATTACTTAGGCTAGAAATGAGCGATACAGCGTTGGATTTCTAGTTGAATTTTCGTTTTACTATCGCAAAACCATATTGGCTGCGATACTAGCAGTGCCAGCAATACAGTAGCAAAACGTAAATCCATTTAGAAAAGCAGGAAAAAACAATGTGTGCAGTCGGCTTTAGCGACCGGTTATTGTGTACTATATATTATCTCACTCTGGCTACAGTCCACTTGATATAAATGCTTCAAAGCATTTTTTGAATAGTCAATTAGTAAAATTCTTTTTTCCGATTGGTTTTTTTTTCAAAAGCTTTGAAGCACTAATTTACAGACACAATATAAAGAAATGTAAAGAGCATATGTAAGAGCCAAATTTCAAATGAATGAATTTTTTAATTTTTAATTTACAGCGTCAAGTGGATCGCACTCTGTATAGTACATAAATATCTACGTGAAATCGCACCCTTACTCATATAACTATGCATTAGAAACACAATGAAAAGAACAGGCATTCAATAGTAAACAGGAAATAAGAGATTTCAACCTATCAGAAATCGTCCATTCTAGTATACATGATTTCTGATAGATTGAAGTTTCTTTATTCCTTGTTCCTATTATCTGTGCTTTTTATTGTCTGTGTTTCCAGCTTCACACATTATTCATGTGGAATGGTTAATTCAAATGTACAATAATAATTAAAATAAAAAAAAGATATTAAAATAAATGCGGAATAATAGCCGTTAATTTTACGTATAACTATCTTAATTTTCATTAAAAAATTGGTATAAATATTTGTCTTTTTCATGTGCCATGTTCACTCGTGTTCGTCGAAATATGTCGCCAAAATATTTTGAAAGGACAATCAACAGAAGCCAGGACAGATTAAAGCAAATATTTAATTTATTTGTGAATCTGCGCAATCATAAAATATATTCATATAACGATCAACGAGATATAACATCGATAGAGCTCGGCGCTGAACGTGACGAGACAATCAACATGTAGGAAGTGGATTCGTACGTAATCACGGATAACGTTAAAGAAAATCGCGTGACTTTCTCGCAATTTTTCTCGAGAGCGCACCTTGTTAATCGGGCCTCATCATTTTTCTTCTCGTGATAAGAAAGACGACGACGCCTCGCTACAGGAAGGAGGGAGAGAAAAAAACGATACGTTGCTTTCTCATTATTTATACATTTAATATATGAAAATAGAATCCACGGTGCGCAGCGGGATACGCCGATGTCATCGATCGAGCAAAAGGACGGGAGAGGGTAGGAAAAGGAATTAAAGAAAATATCGCAAAGAGAGGATTGCGGATTAAAATAAAATTCAGCTTCACGGAGTGTAATCGTGTGACGCTGAACGTTTTGTAACATTTATAATCCGACTACGAGTCATATCACTTGGCAGACGCATATTCGACGTGCCTAATTAAAATCACGACGTACGTTAATCCGGAATGGATGGAGCCCTTAATTCTCTCTAAACGACGAATTTCGTCTCCGACTTCGTCGAGGCTTGTGCTACGTAAAGACCAATCGACGGATCGATCTGTTAATTGCGGGTGAGTTTTGCGAATAATACCGTGATTGTTACGTCCATTCTATCGAAGCCTGCCATAGTTATAAGACCATGGCACACAAAAAACATAAACAGTAAAACGCAAGCAATAAAGAAATTATTGGGTGCGTTTAAACCAGACAAAACTGCTAGCCTACTCGCCAAGCAATTGAATGTGATTGGTTGGATCTATAAGTAACAATCATTTATGGAAGAAGAATACAGGTGAAATAATGCGCACATAATGGCAATTTAGAGCAATCAGTTAGCAAATCAAATTCTGTCTTAAAAAGCAGCGCGATATTCAAGTACAATGGCTGCAGAGAAAACTAAGTTAGCGCTTAGTGATTCTTTAACATGATTGGTTCCTATACTTTGATCCAACTTAGAGAAGAATTAAAGGCAAGAACCAATCATATTAAAGAATCCTTAAGCACTAACTGATTAAATTTTTTTGCTGAATGCAGCCAATGTTAATCAGTGTATGTTAAATATATAAAAGCATAAATAAATTTTGCTGTATTGCTTTTTGTATTCTTAGGATAGATTCTGATTGGCTATTACCAAATCAGCTACTGCACATCCTTCAAGTTATTTCACCTGTCTTCTTCCACCATGCAACTAATCATGTTTATTTGTCGGCGAGCAAACTAGTCGCTTTGTTAACTTGAACACGTGCGTTCATGTTATGTTGAATTTACTACTGCTTATGTTTTACAGCACGTTTTTTTGTGTGCTTAAGACAATTTTTAAGACCATTGTATGATGTTAAGACAATTTCTTCCACAATTAATTCCTAAAATCTTACTCAGATTACTACGTAATTCTTCAGATAGAGCCCGTATTTATGGTTCGATATACATGCACGGAATATACGCGTTATTCGCAGAACACGCGCGCATACATGTTTTTTCTTTGTGTGTACGGAGCCGCACCCACTTCCATAGAAGAGAAGCGAACGGATCGGTATAATGACTGCTAATTAAATGCATATTTGTATTCTATGAATAAGACAAATCAAGAATCTCACGCAAAAGAGTTGGACAGAATGTAGTAACTGATGTTAGTTAAATCGGAGCGCACATATAGGGTCTTCAAAAAGTTTTGAAAAACATTATGTATGTTGAAAGTAAAGCACTTTTCAGGAAAATGTTTCAGATAAAAGTTGTAGGGTTTAAAACGATCTATTTACTGATTACATCCGTTTGACCCTGAACGACATCGTCAGGTTACAATCAATTTTTTAAACCTTTTTTTGCTGCATAATGTGAAAGTATTATCCAGGGTCAAACGAATGTGACCAGTAAATAGATCTTTTTGAATCCTTTTGTGTCTGAAACATTTTTATGAAAACTACTCTGTTTTTGACATATTTTAGAGTTTTCGGACTTTTTAAAGACTCTGTATAAGAATAAACTTGTGTTACAAGGAATATCATAAATGAATTGTAAGAACAGAGAGTAAGATCAATGTAATGCTACAAATGCTTTGAAATATCCGTTGATTCAATTTGTAAAATTCTTTCTTCTGATTGGTCAAACAAATGCTTCAAAGCATTTGTAATGAAACTTTGACCTAGAGAGGGAATTATCTTTATATCTTTTTGCGTTGTAAGGCAAATAATACAGTGCGGGTGCGGCCCGATCTACTAAAGTCACTAGATTTTATAAAGTATCTCAAACTTTATCATTTTGAAGCAGACGCGGTCATTGCAAACTTATTATGTATTTATATTAACACATTTTGTAAGAGAAAATAAAGCCGTAAATTATGTAAATTCATTTTTCGTTGTCATTTATTTATAAACAAAGAAATTATGTGCTTAATTTATGTATTCTTTAGTCTAATACATGTTTATTTATCATTGAAATTTCAGTATAAAAGAAAATACAATCCAATTTCGGAAGATGAAACATATTAACACATAATACAACCGAAAGAGAAAATAAATTTTAGAAGAGGTGAATGTTTAGTTTGACAAAAAATGTATAGAACATATTGCACAAGTTAAGGTAGCTGCATCTATTTAATATGTAAATAAAATAATGTATTATGTTTCGGCCATTTTTTGATACGCAAAAATGCTTCAAAAGTGGATGCTATTGCGTTACTTTATAAATCTGTAACTTTACAATCTACATCTCAACAACTTGTACACGGCGAATCGCAACTCGGCGATTCATCTTCGCGTATTCGAACTATGATCGAGCTACGACATTGGCCGTATGTCCCTACGACTCGGCCGTGCATAAATATATGTATATGCATATATATATTATATATATACATATACACATATATATATGTTTAAATTTGTAAATCACGACGCGAAACAGGGCCGCTACTTCGCGCTCATGTGCTATGCGCGTCTCCGCTGTATGTGTTGTACGATATTAATTATTTAATCTGAGATTGTTAAGATATACGAGATTCTATATCGACTCTCATTCTCTCTCTTTTTTTCTACTCTCTTTCTTTCTCTTTTTTCTTCTAGCACGGTCCATACTCGTCAATGCGAACTTTAGCAGCCGACCTGGTGCAACATTGATGCAAATCGGAACACACGCATCCAGGCGAACATGCCGGTGGATGGTGAACGGCAGACGGGCGCTCGTGTCGATGACGACGTTGATGAGGCCTTGCGTTGCTCCTGCGTGCTGGATGCCGACGTTCGGCTGAGAGTGGCATCCATAGATGCGGCGTCGCTGCCCTCCGATTTCCGCTGCTTCTGGTGCTGCTGCTGCTGCGGCGAATACTTCATATCTGCGATTACGCGAGAGGTAAGATGAATACCGAGAGAATTCGGAACTATGCATGACAAGACGTAAGGGCCTTGGCACACAAAAAAACTTAAGCAGTAAGAAAATCGATGTGTCGGACTGACTACTGCTGTTTATTTATAATACATTATGCGACTTTACGGTCTTTATAGATGATTGGCCAATTCGCTTATTACTTTAAGCTTTTCTGTGTGTCATGTGGCTTTAAGACAGCGCAAGCACAGGCGTAAAGGGAATAAATTAATTTCATTTCCAACGCCTGCGCTCACGTTACGCTGGCTGTTTTGCTGGGTTTACAAGGTTACACACACTCATCGCCGACTTTTCTCTATTAAATGCTTGTAAATGTTGAAATGAATGTGGAAGATTATTATAATGATGAGAAGATAATGAATCACAGACTTCTGTGTATGTCGAAAAACGTGGTTCACTCTCCCCCACCACCCGCTATTACGTCCAGTAAAAAACGGGGAATAGGGTGGACCTCTCTTCGGGTGGAAAGTTGGTCACCCCTAAGAAGCAGAGAAGAGTGGACCGAATGGACCAAGGGTGACCAAATGTCTGGTTTTTCCCGGATATGTACTTTTTCAAGTCCGGACATCACGTCCGGACACATCTGGCCAAGTTTTCAGCGTGTTCGGAATATATACTTTTTTTGATACTTTTATCACACACATTTTAAAAGAGAACAAAGGAAAACTTGCCCATTAAATCCAACGCATATGGAATACATAGAACGCTTCCATATATCATTTTATCCTTGTCCAACATTTGATGACAACAAGGCTGAAATAATACTCGCGAATATAACGTTAAGTAGAACGCACTTAGCCCGATAAGCTAAATCTTTCAGAATTGACTTCAGCCGGTTTTATTGCAAAATAAGTATAGTTACCAAATAACTTTTTGAAAAGTTTGTAACATTGATATGTTTTACACGCTCGTATTTATTATTAGCTTTTTACAGTATCGAGCAATGTAACACTCTGTGTTACAATTCAAATACTTTATGTAAGACACAGAGAGCACACTGTGCAAAAGTAAAATATAAATCGGTGAATATATCTGTATATTATGCGCGTGAATATCGTCGAACATGCATACAGGATGTGAGAGATCATTAGATAGACCTTGTTGCTAATTATCGCATTTTATAAAAACGGAAATTGTTCCATTACCACAATGTACCGCATTAACATAAACAATGTGAGGTGTCGAGATTTATAAAAGTATAGATTCTACATTTAATTATATTATAATATGTATCCCATGATTATGCTTTAGAATTAAAAAAGAGAAGTAAAAATAAGGGGGATAGAAGAAATATAGAAAGAAGAAAAACACAGAGAAGCAGAGAAAATTAATTTTTTCCTTCTTGTGTTATCCCAATATCTTAATAACTTATAACAATTACTATGAATATAATTATCTCGAATATCGATACAATTCTGACAGTTCTGAGAAAAGAATTTATTCGGATACGATCTCCATAAAGGAAAAAGGTTTTTCGAAGCACGATATCCTTGAAGAGTCCAATCGCGTTTCGAATCGTCCATTCTGGTTGGCGCATGATTATGATGTCCCGCTGTTTCATTAATTCACTAACAGCGAACTAGTTTTCTCTCGTGAATTATTGATTAATTTAATGTAATTGATAAATCTATTACGATCACAATCGTAATGCCTCAAACAACTCGAAAGTATGAAATGCGTAAGAAACTTTTTCTAGACATTCGGAAAATATTAGAACTCTAATTGATTTATCTCGGAGGTACATTGTTATGTTGTTCACAAATTTGATAAACACTGTTAAAAAAGGAAAATTATCAAAGCAAAAGTTCTTAACGATCATCAAAATCTTTAGCTTTAACGAGAGTGCATTATAATCAATAATAGTTATCGTCGTTCTTACATTGCACTACGATGGCTTCAGTAAAATAAATATGACATGTCACTAAATGTGAAATTCACGTTGAATCGATCTGTTAACATAGAGTGCAAATGTCGAGGCAATTGTAATTTGGCTTAATGACGGATATTTATTTTCGATGTTACGAAACGATAACATTATTATAACTACATAATAAAAAAATATGTCGATGAAAGACACGTTTTCAATTTTATGCAGAACCACAGAAAAACTATCCCTCGCGATACGATTGCTGTATTAATTCTTTCTATTTCTCACAATTGCCTCTCACAGTTGTAGATTTGATTGCAGAATTAAGTAGTTCTCCAAGTTATCAGAGACCAATTCAGAGATCAATTTAGAGATCAATTTCTTTATTGAATCGCACTCAAATCACTCACCTGATGGACTCGTGTTTGATCGTTACAGCTCGTTTGCCGAGCGAGAATGTTGGAGCACTTCAATTAACTAGTTGGTGAACACCAGTAAACCGCACAGTGGTCCAGTGCGTGGCATATAGCGTTCTGTGGATCGCAACGAAATGCATCGAAATCGAGGGATAGGGTATGGAAAGACAGGGGAAAAGAGGAGAGGAGAAAGAGGTGAGGATCTCCTCCCCGTTGCGCACCTCCACGTTGACACAATCGTTGGCAAACGGAGGTGAAAGTAGGGGGATGCTCGTCTCTTGGTGGTTGCGCACCCCAGAGCGCCGACGCTGCATCGACCCATTGGTCGGTGGTTGCTCGATGTACGAAAAATACCGATGACAGAGCTATTACGATTGCCGTATATCAAAATGCACGTTCTGTGTACCACACATGTATTATTTTTTCCTCACTTTTATTCATAATTTTCGAAATTTATTGAAAATTTAAATTTATTTATAATTCTGCGAACGTTCACTCGCTTAATTTATCGAAGACGCAAAGATTCGAACCATCGTCGTTTACAACTTCTTGTATATACAATATACCAATTCGGTTTAATTTATTTGCTTCACAAAAAAGATCCTTGTACCCCACGCAAAACTATGTCTCTTGTTTATTATATGTATTTAGGTCGATTAAATACATCCTGAATCAGGTCAGATCTTAAAAGCCAGCAAGAATATTTTAGAAAACGAGAACATGTTTTTACGGAATTCCAAATTTTTAGTTATTCAAAACGATAGAATTTTTCTATCGTTCTTTATTAACTTTTTTTATCAGGGGAAATATAATCGCACGACACAAGTTCAAGGTGTTTTCCATTTTATATTTTATTCTCGTTGTTTAATGAATGTTAAACAGCACACTATACGTAAAATGAACAGGAACTCTCAGATAATCGTTAACTGTTTGATAAATCATTAGTTTTACTTATCGACAAAACTTTGAGCACTTTGCTATAAGAATTATTTCATTTTTGTCTCCATTATTTTGACGTGAAACATGCGAGCAGATTTAGACATCCTTCTATAGACGAACTACACGTAGTATATATCCAAATTTTCTCTCCACGTTGGAAAGAAAAAGAGGAAAAACGAGAAAGAGATAACAAGTTCAACTAAAAAGAACGAGCCTATTAAAATTACCTTAAGGATTTTTCACAGTATTCCATTAATAAACTGTTCGGGTGAATATTTATTTTCAACATTAAAAAGAACAAAACTTATCTATAATACGAACAAACGTGAATCAAAAGAAATTAAACGCTTTCGCTGCATTAACGGTCCACGTGAAATTGTTTAAAAAATTAAATTGCGAGGCAAAAAGAATACAACTAAAATAAACAACACTGTTTTCTAATGATTCAACAAATAATTATTATACCATATATGCCTAATTATATACACCATATATTGTTATAATTTGTAAAATTCAATAAATGTAAGACCCGGTTCCTTACAAATGTTACTTTAATTGTAATTTTGGTTCAAGTAACTCTGCTTTCGGAAGAAAATTAGCAGTAAGCTGAACAGCTTTTTTTTTAGTCGCTCGTTTATTTGAAAAGAGCGCCGATTGTGTGTTAAGGGAGCGCCACAAAATACAAGGCCTAGGGCGCCGAAGTGTGTAAATCCATCACTGTGTGCGAGCAATTAAAGTTAAGCATGATTGCGCGATGAAAACATAAAGATACTCACTTTGATCAATATCCTCATTTATTCTTAGATTTTTGCCATTATGTGGAAAGGCATAAATAATTATGTCATTATATTAACAACTATGTTACCACTTTACATTAAAGGGATCCTAAGGTCGTCTGTTTTACCGATTATTTTTAAAATATTTTTCAAACTGTCTTCACAAATGTAAAAATCCTCCATAATTACAGTGTAAGCGATAAAATAATCAAAACCGGTCGACTTTATGTCAAAAACGAAAAAAGTTGAAAAATTAGTTTTGTTATCGGCTTCTAACGTCGATTCGCAACAATATTTGTTTTATGTACGATAAGATTTACACTTTGTATATATAAAACAATTTTTACTTGGACTAGAAATTTTATGACAATATTCTTAGAATTAGATATCTAATATAAAAGATTGGTTATTTAAAAAATTTATTATACGGAAAAACGATTATGGTTGCCACGACTAAAAGTCGCCCATCAATATATATTTTTTGATTATATAAAGATTTCATATTCTTATACCTCAAGAACTTTTCAAAACACTTAACACTATAATAAAATATTTTTTCATTAAGTATAACAATTTTTGAATTACATATAAGCACTTAAATTCAGCAAATCATATCGCCTAAAGTTTGCGCGTTTAAGTGTAATAGGTAAATGCCGACGCAAAATGTCAATCATACTTAAACGAGCAATTTTAAGCAATATATTTCGTTAATTTTACATGCTTATAATTTAAAAACTATTATAGCTTCGATACTCTGGTATTAAAATTTTCATCTCAAAATGACCTTAGAAATCTAGTCTTAGCCGTTGTTACAGTCTTTACTGAACACCTTGTATATATGTTAATATTATTGTAACACGTTAATTTCACGAATATATGAACGGAGTCGTAAACTTACCTATCGGCATACCACGTCGAAAAGTACAATTTCTTTGGCGTAGATGGACTTTTGGGCGAGTTCGCCATGTTTGTGATCGGTGACGACTTTGTTGAAGATGACGAGAGCGAGATTCCGCTCTCCGGCGTACAAGGCGATCGATTCTCTTCATCAGCGTAAGTTCCTGGCTGCCAGGAATATCTTGTCCTAGTGCGAGGACTGCCATGACTAGGGCTCGATCCGCGCGAACTTGATACGCTTTTCGAATTCTTGGGACTTTTGAGCCCATCAGAGCTGAATACGCGACCTAAACGTAGTCTCAAGGATGTCTTAGCTTTGAGTCTTGCAACATAATTGTCACTGACACTCGAAACGGCCCCATCGGGCAACTCTAAATTGCTCGTCATAATTCTCGAACGATTCGTTGGAATATATACTTGACACCTTTATAAGAATATTAATTGAAAAATATGGAAAATTATTAGATTATAAGCTTAATAAATTAAAATATTCAAAAAAGTTCAAATACACGATTTAAAAATTCAATACGAATTTAGACCGACAAAAGTAATTCCGATTAAATAAGAGAATTCCTATTGTCAATGTGGATCTTACATATTTAGATATTTTTCTGTGAATTTATATAAATGTCCGATTCTGCAATCTGTATGCCGAAATCTTTTTCGGTCTCGAAACGTGATTATGAACAGAATCAGAGTAATATTACTTATTAAATTGATAAGCAATGTAATATTTTGATGCAAATAAGGACTTTTATAAGAATTTAATAATTAGATATTAATGGAAATATTAAATCTACAATTTTATAACGAAAAATATTGTCTCAATTAGGGTTTGAACCTGGAACTCCGTACTTTCAATATGTATTATGTCACAAGTTAAAGTGTTAACTATGTTAACTTTAGTAAATATATATGTACATAACTTACTAGTCAACGTATACATCACTACAGTAGACTACAGTAAGTATATTCATTTACTGAGTTAATACTTTGACTATGATGTATATAAATTCATACGATTTTAAGCACTAAGATCCGCTTTGACTGAAAAGGTTTCTTATTTAATTACAAAAAAAATAAAAAATCATAATTTATATTTAAAATTAAAATTTGTTTTTTAAATTTACGTTTTTTTTCACGAATATCGTTGACGATAAAAACTTCCGTGTATTTTGATTACCACAAGTATGTAAATTGCACATATACGTGTTGTATCAAAACGGTTCACTAAAAGCGACTGGATAAGATTTCTTTAAGGAATCAGGAGACACAGTAGTGTCTCGGCGTTAAGCGCAGCGACACTACCGTGTCCTTTACACGAAATCGCGAGTTGCGGGTTGAGTAAACCCCAATCGAGCTAGACTTCCTGTCGCTAACCACATCTCCTTCCTCTTTCACTCTTATCAACTGGAACAGGAATCCTTAAATGTAAAGCAGGAAAGTCTAATAATAAAATGGGAAAAGTACAATTCGTGAAAACGATAAGATAATCAAGTGATATTTCACGAACAACAGCACTTCTCTAATCCAATTAAAGCTCAAAAATCTTACCAAGGATATTTAATCGCTTTGTAAATACTCGATTATCGAATTCACTTTAATTTGTTACGAGCGATCAGGATCTTACACATAACTACCTGAGAATAAATGGAACAATTGCAAATTTTGAATTGCCTAGTCTGTATTTCTTTGATTTACAGATCAACACTTACTGCATGGTACAATGATAATAAATAATTAAGGACACGGGATCCGCAGAAAAGTGGTTCAACCACTCGTATGGCGGGCGTTAGCGCTCCCGAGAATATCTTTTCGGTATGATGAAAAAGGAAAAAAACAGAGTTGAGCTAGCTCGACTCCTGTGTCACGTCATGTACATATTTGAAATTGTCTACTTATCAACAATACAATAACAATTTATTACTATTTAAACACGTATTGCGAACGCTTTTGAGTACCATCGAGAGGAGAGTCCATGGGATGAACACGAGTGAGATGACAAAACATGATGAGATGATAATCGTACTAATATCGCGACTCATGCCATGCTCGGCATCTCGCTTGCTCACTCGCGTTCTTCACGATTTCTGCGATCGGTAGCATGGACGCGGAGAAGCATTTACTTCGTCGATTGTTCCAAATAAGCTATAAGATCACCCCGCTCTTGAGGTTTCTTTAATCCGGCGAATACCATCTTTGTACCGGGAATGTACTTCTTTGGATTTTCTAGATACTCAAAAAGAGTATCCTTATTCCAAGTGATGCCTAAAATATAACAATACAAGATTATGATTAGATGTATACATTACATAAGAGAGAGTGTATATACATATACATATTTATTCTAACAATAAGTAATGATTAATGCTATAGGTAATACAGAATAATGCTATTTATAAATTTATCATTTTTAATTGTGTGTCAATAACTAAACACATACCTTTCGCTTTATTGGCATCGGTATATAGGAAACCAGGGGCTTGACCAGTTTTTCTACCTATAAGTCCATGTAAATTGGGACCTACTTTGTGTTTGCCACCCGCTTCGACAGTATGACATTGTGCACATCTTTGGATGAAAATCTAGAAGAACAAATGCATAATTATAAGTTGTTATAGTGGGTTATTAAATTTTATCTTTATGGCTGCATTCGGTTTTGATGCTCATACATTGTAAGTTTTATTCTATCATTTTTCTGCATGTATTATAATAAGTGATAAAGATAGAATAAAGCGCGTAAGCGTCAAAACTGATCACAGTTAAATATTACCTTCTTTCCTTTTTCTGGATCACCCGCCGGAACACCCATATTTATTTAATTGTGTATTCTAGAAAGACATTCAATTATACAAAAATAGTAAAAAATATAAGTTTTTATTTTATTTATTAGATACTTTATTAAAAATAATATCGATAACGTGCGGACCGTGAAAAACAACTGTTTTGAAAAAAGAATAGAAAATTAACATATTGAATGCTGTAGGAGTCATCGACGACCGGCAACGCGACTGTGGAATTAAACGCATAATTCACGTAAATGATAATACTTCAAAAATATGCAATATTATCATCGCTATTACAATCATATAAAGAAACTAATTCATATTAAAAAACATAAAAAAGTTTTATTAATAATCTTTGCATGTTATTAATTTATTATAAACGCATGTTGCGATGTGTCATATTAAAACATGGCAAATAAAGGAAAAGGTACCGATACAATCTGCACAATATATGACAACTTTTTTTGTACATTCTGCGCATTTGTTCTACCTATTACTTTAGCATTTTTTCATAGAGTCACGTTTTCATTTGATAATTATAGGCTATTTAAAAATTAAAATATAAAAAAAAATGCAAAAATTAATGTAATGTGTAGAAGTATGGACAGCATTATCTGATAGTTTGACAGACACAACAAGAATGAGCAAAATAAGAAACGATTGAGATAGCTTGAAATGTCAAAAATAAACAAAATATAGTGCAACTATTGAAGACATTACGGCGCCGTGGAGGTCATCAATAACCCCCAGTAAGATAAATGCATAAAATATGATAATACAATGCAACTTATCCGTTATAGATAATGTTTTACAGTAATATGTATCGCATAATATGAAAAATTCATTTTGGCGCCTTGAGCAAGTCATGTAAAATTACTTCGGCATTCAATGTGTTAAACTTTCAAATAATTAACGTTAATAATTCACTGATATCAGTATAACAATTCCCTAATAATCATCATTAAATATTAAGGCTGCGTTTTATTTAACACGAGCGAGTATTATTTCATCTTTCTTATCGTCAAATATTAAACAAGCATGAGGTAATGCATGCGAGTATTGCGAACATTAAATGGAATGCACCCACAGTTATCGATACAATCGCATGCGGTTTTATAATGGCCTAAAATACTCGTAATAATTTTAATCTTAGCTATAACAGTTTCAAAGGTATAGGTATATGTAATTATATAATAAGACGAACTTTTATACAAGATGTATTATTTTAAATTATCCAACCGATTATCTCGAAAACCGAGCCTGATTAGCAAAAATGTTTCAATCAATAGTTATATGACATAAAGAAAGACAAAAAGTAATAAAACTAATTTTCGAAAAAATTAATTTTTCAAGGTCACATAAAGATCATCGTCATTTTTTAAATGAAACTTATGATTTTTTTAAAAATTAATATTTTTTTAACCATTTTTCTACTATACCTATAAAAGTAATAAAATATTAGAGTTATAAAAATTAACAGTTTGCAAATTTTATATCTGGCATATTTAGTATAAAATAAAAAATATCTCATAAACTATTAATTTTTTAATAATTCTTAATACTTTATGCATAAAATAATGAGATGAATAAATTGATTAAAAAAAAAAACATAGATATCTGTTTTTAAAAAAAGTATGTTGCATATTATATTGCATAATCTTAGCATCGAGACATTACTACTAATATCTTCAGATTTAAAAAATGGAACACCATATAATTTGTGTTGCAATTTTTTCACAAAATATTATTTCTACTATATTATTGCAACGTTGAAATTTTTGTATCATGCTACTCCTTCTCATTTATGTTAATTGTCATACATAATGTAATAAAAAAAACGGAAAAAGTCTACAAAAAATCCTCGCGCTCGTGAAACAATTAAGATGTGCAATAATTATCAATTTTCGAATTAAGTAACATTTAACAAGCTTGATAAAAACAATAATTTTGTGACATATGTCATATAATACTGAGCGTATCAAAAGTGACATCATGCATGAAGATTCTTGAAGAAAATAAATTGAAAATCGTGTAAGGAGACAAATAATACAACAAGAGATGCAGTGAACATTTTATCTTTGTTTAACAGTGACAAACAACAAGGATACTATGATTCACTGTGTTACTGTATAATTTGTGTCTTTTGCTGGAAAGCACCCAAAGAAGACGTTTGAAGCGAGACACGTGTAACTCTAGAAATGACCTTCGATCCAATTTATCAAAACGGCGCGTCGGATAGATGCGTTTTTTTCTTGTAATTATCTACAGCACAAATAGATAGCTGCGATAATCACGATTATTGAAAAAAGTGATTAAACCAATTGCGACACCAATTAGAATTGTTCAGAAACCATTTCAGAAAGTCAAAGTAATTTTGATTTTGAGTCGATCGTGGCCACGTCTCTATTCATTGTAACAATCTCCCTTCGGATGTAGAACTCGCATTTTGCACGGTCCTAAAAATTATTTTATCCTAAAAAGTATTCGAAACGTTCGAACAGTGGCTAAGAGCCAGGGTTAAACGAGTTACGTAAGTCGCTACTGTCCGACGTAAGTAGTCACGCGAATGTCTGACTGAACGGAATTCAATGACAGGCCGAAGAGAATGAAGTATCACGGGCATACCGATTATATCCTTCCTCACAAATATATGAATTTCATCAGAATTTAATGTTATTTCTGGTTTTGCAAATCGGATTCACCGAGGCACAAGCACGTGGTGCCATCGGAATCGACGGAGATCTAAATTAGAAAAACAAAAAGACGCTATCTGCAATACATGTAAACTCCCGTATGCATGCATATTCGTTTGCTTGTACTCACCGTGCGTTTTTTTTTATACCAATATAGTTGGCTCCCAACGTCTGACCCAATCTGACCGTGAATGGCGTGAACATTAACCGCGACGGTCCGCGTTCCGCGATCGATCTAGAGTAGAATTGCTTTTACATGCACTTAATACTGGTACTCAAACTAGTAACTTTCTATTGAATTATCTTAAATTTCAGCGATACGTGTAAACATATCGTGATAGGTGCATTAATTAATCATTTTGATGCATATTGTACTTATTTAGTACATCATTCTTTAAATACATTGCTGAAATTAAGATAATTTAACAGAAAGTTTCTTGTTAATACACGTATCAAGTGCAGGTGTAAGAGGTCACTGCCTTTTAATTGGCGCTTGCCTCGAGCCAGTGTTGCCAATTCGCTAGGTTGCGTTCCAAAACTCATATCTGTCAACTTCGAGTGTCTTCGATCCTTGTTCATTATTCGGTAAACAATAAATTGTATCAGGTATATGGACCTTCTACAATAAGCCATTACTTAAGTTTTAAGTGTTAAATCATAAGAAATTTACCAATCACAATCGAATGTGAGAAAAATAATCGACTGTGATGCCATGGTTTATAGGCCTTCTACAATAAGCCATAAGTCATAAATCGGAAGAAACTAAAAATTAACGACTGTGATTGGTCCATTTCTAGCTTATGACTTATGATTTGTGATTTACGGCTTATTGTAGAAGGCCCATTATGCTTCAAGTCTTAATCTCAAGATCCTAAAATTCAATCAATAAAGCTGCCAGTTCTAACTGAAATTTGAACTCTATTGGCTAAATTTTAGGATTAAGACCTTAAGACCGAAGCATAAACCAGGCATGAGTGGTCAATTTCTTATGACTTAATACTTAAAACTTAGGTATGGCTTATTGTAGAAGGCCTAGAAGGCTTATTAAGCCCATTCTACATTGGTCGTATCGTAGCATCGTAAGCGTCGTGAGACTTTAAATTGACACATCGGATTGGCTGTTACAACAAATTTGTGACCTGCGACGCCTACGATACGACCAATGTAGAATGGGCTTTACGTATTATTCTAGTTGAAACATTTTGATTGGCTGACACAAGTTACGTTTACGCAAGTTACGTTGTTTGTAAAAACAGCCTAAAACTTTAGATATACCAAAATAGCGCAAAGATCTTTTATTTTTGACCTAATAATCATATCATTAAAAAAATGACTAAATTTCTATATTCACGGTACTAGAACTCGGTTCGATTTCTTGGATCCAGGAACGAGTGGCCAATCAACATGTAGTGTTTACGGAAAAACGACAAGTTGATTGGCTACACACTTCAAGAAATCGGACCGAGTTTTAGCACCGTGGATACAAGACTTTATGGTAGGCGCGCGCTAAGCATCATAAGTCAAACGGCGCGCCTATCAAGCAATTCCTATTCCTCTCGCAACGAGTGATTGCGACTGATTGCGACTGATGAGCATATACTTACAATTAGCTCGATTAGCCGTACGGGAGAGGGGGGGGGGATACGTGCTTATTATAATAATCCTTAGAAATTAATACCTTCGAAAGGATTGTGAAAATTATAAAAAGGTAAAGGACTTTTTAATTTAGTTCAGTTCACTCTATCTGCTCACGCGCGAGAGGCAATCCCATATGTAGAGAATACCTTATATAATTATTTGTTTATTTACACATATATGTTAATACATCTATATTATTTTGTATATAATCATGCATGATGAATTTTTTACCGGGATGCGCGAGCTAAAACCTTCTGAAGGTCACTCGATGAGGGTTGTGAAAATATGTCAAGATCAAGGTCATCAGATCTGGGTTCATTATCAGTATTTACTAAAATAAATATGATACATAATGTTTTAAATAATACCACTTGCAGATTTACAAAACGTTTATTTTATTTATCACGATCTGAAAGATCCTTGTCATTAGTGAATCAATTCGAGAATAATAATTCAATAATTAGAATGTAACATATAATTTAATAGAATGATATAATCAGTCTACACATAAAGGAAACTTGTATGTAAATAAATAAATATATATGTATATATGTAATATTATTTCACTTGTATAATATACATATACGTATATGTATGTTACGCGGCACACAATCTTGAAGATATTATACATTTCTTCAAGAATAAAAGTTTTTGTTACCTATTTTGTCTTTAAAGGAAGGGAGGGTAAAGCGGAAGGAGAAGGCAAAGCGGAAAATATACGGCAGCACATTTTTTTAAATACATATTCCAATATCTAAACGTGCCGCGATCGGGACTTTAAGTATGTATACGAGTCGCTATCTTATTTCGTAAGATAACGTTTTGTAAGGTCCCTCGGATATTTGATAGATACATATGATATTTTCCGTTTCGCCCACGCCTTTCCGTTTTGCCCTACTCTTTTTTATCCTTTTCTAGAAAAAGATAAATAACGTGCCTATCTCTTATCTATGTATTATAAAGATATACATACAATGTTTCAAGTGTGTGTATGCATGCACCAATTAAATACAAAGAGTTATAATTTAAGATTGTGTAAAGTGATTTTTGTATTTCCACTTAAGAGTGCGTTTCTGCATGATTTCTTAAATTACAAATGATAATATTTTCAATTTAATAATAATGTTATTTAATGCTCACGAAGTTATACTATTAAAATAAAATTTGTAATATATATATATATATATACATATACATATTGTATATATAATTGTGTTTTATTAAAAGATAATCGCGACATATTTTTTTGTTATACTTTTTGGTATTAATTACATCCTTTTCTTTTTTACTTATTATCATTTTCTATTTCCACATAAATTTATGTATAAACTATCAATTGCAAACATATCAACGTCGCTTTATATTTAAAAGAAGCATGAATATCATACATCAAAAAAGCTAGAATAATATTTTTAAATTAAAAAAATGTCATGTTTATTTAAAATGACATTTCTTAATTGAAAATATGAGTTTAGATTTTTATACGACCGTCCATTCATACGACACGTATAATAAAAAAAAAAAAGACATTTTTAAAATATAATTCAAATCCAAGCTATGAGCTTACTAAAAGCTTGATCAATTCAGTAATCACTGAGATCAGGAAGTCCACAAATTAATTAAACAGCACACATATAGACATGATTTACTTAATTTGCTGTTGCGCGTGTACTTACAACTAGGTTAGCACAAGATAGAGCCGTCTTTCTTGATTATTTGTATAATATAAAATATTTTCTTGGTTTTTTCTTGCGCTTTAATGTGAATAATTGTATTACTTCAATTATCTAGTAATCAACTTTACATTGATAAAAAGTTGGTATTAATCTTACTATTGCTAACCTAATCTCCATTATAGTTTTATAATAATGAAATCCAACGAATTCGAACATTTTCTATAAATATCTAATTCCACGAAAACATTAGCAATAGGTTGATCAGAATGCATGAAGAAATAAGACGTTGAGACCAAGTTCCAGCTCCAGGCATTGCCGAATTGCAATAGTCAGTTAAACAGGAACAAACTTCTTGTCTACCACCAAAGCCACTTCGCTGATAACACTTGCCTTTATAATTTGTTTCATCCCATCCGCATCCTCGAATAACTCGTGTATCTGGTGGTACTGTATAAAAAATATTAATATTTTTATATAAATATCAATTTGTTTTATGTTAAATATTATTTTTATATATATATATACAGTATAATTTATCATTATTTTTGTAGTATTACTATATATAAACGTTTATTGCATTTTATGCAAACGTACATCATTTTATGTTTTTTCTTTCAATTACATATGTATTTCGATAAGATAGATTTTTTACATATACATATAAAAAATAAATTACATAGTTTAATTAATACGTTAAGTACTGTGTCGATTACTGCGATGATTAATTCTAACAGGCGCTACTGAATTTAAAAAATGCTAAAAAAATGCAACTCATAAAAAATGACATTAATAATTCTGTATATATATAATATTATTCTTATTCTATAAATATAATATTAAAGTATAATAATCTAAGGCATTAAATGAACTAAGTATGATGATTTTGCATAACTCAATTAGATCATATAATATTTCATCAAAATATGATCGTGAAAATTTCACTCCGGCGTTACCAGACAAGCAATTAAATTCGATATTCAACATGATAATCTAGATAAATAAATTGCTGATTTAATAGCATTAATATAATATTAACACATACAGCCATTGACGCTGAACTCGATGACTTGTGTAATTTTTCGGCACATTGTGTACTTTGCACCATCTTTAAGATCCGAACAATCTATTTTCATGGAATCTGGAGGAATAAGATCGGCACATTGGCTATTATTGCGGCTGTTACATTGATAACATTGCATAGCATTGCCACCTGTAAAATATAATTAATTTATTTCTATTAAAAAAATTTTTTTATAAGTACGCATTTATGATATATATGCAAATACGCATATATGCTGCATATGAATATAGATTTATATTTCATTTAACAAAAGTTTGCATTTCGTATTGTGATATAATTTGTAATTATTAGATAAATTAAATTTTTTACATATACAAATATGTATACATAAACAACTGTTATAAAGCAATTTTTGATTACATAATCATAATGATAACAAAAAATTAAAATTATTGTATTATACAGGAATAAAATTTAATATTAAGAAATCAGATTTGATGCTGAAAAAATCACAAATTAAGGAATTAAATGACAGTAATCAAATGTATGTACTATCTTTTGATTCAGTTTGCTTGTGATGTTATTTCCTCAAAATTACGCTCAACATATATTCATTATCATACAATGAGGTTAAAGATCATAACAGAAAGAAGATAACTAAGCACGTATCGACATTAATTTTATATAATCTTGACTTTCCACATGATACAATTTGTACCATAATTTTCACAGTAATTATTTAAATTTATATATGCGACTGCGACTCAAAGATCGTTATGAAGAATAGTATATAATTTTGAAGAAAATGATTTCTAATCTTTTAAAACAATAGGTATTTACTACAAAAACATTACGATTTTTCAGTTACATTTAACTTTCTTATTTAATTACGTATAATTTAAAATTATTAATATTATGGAAAATAGATAAGATAGTACAGGATTCTTAATATAATTTCCGTAATTAATATTATGGAAAACAAAAAAAAATAAAATAAGATTTATAACATAATATAATATTAAAAATTATTGGGCTTACACAATAATCATTATATCCATATAATTATATTACATCAGTTAATTAATGAATTATCACTATATACGCGTAGATATAGTTCATCATGTCTTCAATTATGTTACGCTGTAGAAAATCAATAGTAGTGACAGCTATGGCTGTGTTCCAAATTTACTGACAACACTGAAAATGCTACAGTTTACGTTACGTGCATTACAGATTTACAGTACAAGCAATCAATTTTGGAACACAGTTCCAAACTACGGATGCGTTCTGATATTTACTACCAATACTGAAAATTTATAATATTATATTATGTGCACTACAGATTTTCAGTAACTAGTAGTAGCGAATCTCAACCTCATTGCCCGTGTCACCTTGAAAAGATATATTCAATAAGACCGTTTATATATATATATATATATGCACAAATTGTAATTTTATTAATTTTATCTCCAAGCAAGCGTATCCATTAAAGATCGATGAAAAAATCGAGTTGCAATAATGAAATATCATTAAAAAATTTTATAATGCAATGTAAAAAAAAGTTCGGTTTATTGCTACCGATTTTGCAAACGTTCTATTTGTGTAAAACTTACAAGCTAAATTACACAAGTATTGAATTAATAAATAAATTTAAAAAAATCTCGCAATTACAATTTCATGATTAATAATTGTTTGCTAGCATAGCATTAGTAACATTGTCTTATGTTAATGCAAAATTAACTAAAAATTGTTTAAATATTTTATTTTAAATTTTTCGAAGAATTTTTTTGAAGAAAAAAGAATAAAAATGTTAAACATTTTACGGTGCAGATAATTTTGGATATACGTCGCCACATGTTGATTTTAGCCGAAAAAATAAATTTGAGATTAGGCAAAGAAGTATCTCTTTTGTTATTTAATAGCATCTTTCAAAGAGAAACAAATTGACATTAGACATTTATAAATAATGTGCTTTATTAATGATATATCTTTAAGTATTTAACAATACATCTTGAATCTAAATAAGAAAACAAGATTGGAAAATTTTATATTTTTAAATATATTCACATGGCTTACCGTTGCAACATAAAAACAAAATGATGCTGCATAGAGTGATTACAAATCTCGATCTGAAGACTTCGTTCATCTTTCTTTGCTTCTTCTGCTTAGAACGATTGATGAATAAATAGTCACTGAAAAGCTTCACTAATGTATAACAAAATACTGCAGTGCTCTCACAAAACTATAAATAAATATAAATATAAAAGAACAGAAAAATAAAGGAGGTTGAAAAATAATCAGAGAATGATAGACAAACAAGAAATAGGAAAATAAGAAAAGAGAAAGAGAAAAGAAAATCACGAATTGAAAAAACTGAGCACTATTAATGTACAGCGCTAGCGTGGCGCAAGCCCACTAACTCTAACATCGACGTTATACAATGCTACTGAACGAATAAATGGTTTCGACTGAGGAAGGGGAAGCGAGATGAATATATTGAGGCGGTGGGAGAAGAACATGGTGAGTAAATGAATTATTTACAAATAACTCCAAGACTGATCAATTTTTTTCGCTAAATGAAGTCTTTTACTTGGATTTATACTTATAATTATTCCTATGATACCCATTTCGTAGCACTTCACAGTCAATATTCTAGTAATATATTTTTAGTAATAATTTATGCGTGATTGAGTTGAGAACAACTACCATAAATATTGTAGAAACAATGATTTTATTTTACGATAATAATAATTATATATTTGTTTAAGAAACTAATTATATATATTTCAGAAAATTAGTACGTACATATGTGTATAACGTAAAGTAAATAAGAGCTTTCATATAATCAACAACAATAGCAATGAATATACTAGCCTTTATCCTGTATATTTGTGAAATAATTAAATATAAGAATAAAATATAATAACAATTTAACAAAGTTTATATACAGGAAGTCCTTCAGAGCAGCAACTCAATCAGTGCGTTCCTCGCCTTACTGAAATGAACGATAAAATTCACAAAATGTTAGCATTAACAATAGATCACGATATAACAATAACTCGTAAATTTTGACATCTCTGAATAAACATAACAATTATAATAATGCTAAAGCAATATCATCAACATATATCTAGTATAAAATGATAAATCCAAGCTCAACATTTCCAGGGCCATCCCTTTTATAGAAAAGATGACCGTGAAATATTGGGCTTAGATTTACCAAATCTTACAGTATTAAATCTACAATGACGAGGGACAACAGGACAACAGGCTAATCCCGTTGTAACTTGCTGGACTAGAGCAACGAGTTCTTCGATTTATAATTATACATTAATTTACATACGTTCTTTATTATGTAACATGCAGTCACAGTTTGCAGTGTGGCGCTCGAACGACTAATTGACGATTACACTCTTTGAATATAGAATTGAAGCTCATTCTGCTGCTTTCTGGAATCGGTGATATTCTTTGGCGGGAAAAATGTTTATTAAAAGTACAGAAAATCTACATAGATTGAGACAACATTTTAGAAATTCTTAGTTTTTTTGTAAATATTTATATAAGACGTAGACTCGTTTTATTTTCTGATACAATAAGATACCGTAAAAATTCGTAATACAGTGACAGAAGATGTATACAAAAAGGGCGGAGCATTTCTTGGTTTTTTTAAACAAATAACGTCATTCTGAATTCTTCTACCATTATTTAAACACTAAGAATTTCTAAGATCTTGTCTTAATCAATGTAATTTTTTGTAAACATATTTCTGCCATACTACTCTTTGTACAAATTAATGTAAGTAGAATTAGTTGATCATTATTTTCAATTTCAGTAAATTTAAATCGTTCTTGGAAGAAATTAAATACTTCTAAAATGTGATCTAACTTATCAGTTGGACCAATCAACAAAATGTCATTCACATATACCTATTTGAAATAAAACGACAGTTTGAAAGATAATTTTTCAATGACCATCTTCACATTCTGCATCGCCAAATTTACTAAGATAGGAGATGGAGAATTCGTAAGTACATTATGTATCACTGAGGATGACCATATTAAAGGTCGAAACGTTTGAAAATTTAATTATTTATTTATTTCTTGTATTATAATTTGCATATAATATTTATGTATATAGCGCGGCTTGAATAGCTCTAATATTTTAATATTGAATTTAAATTCTTCAGAATCTTACAATTTGTTACTTTAATTATTTATATGTGAATTATATAAATATACTTTTTAATTATATAAATTATGCGCCGCGTACCATTGGATTTGAAGTATGTAAGTAGAAGCTGAAGTCGAAATAATGATAATTGTTTTAATTTTGGTAGTATTATTTTAGCTGAAAGATATGCGTTTAGAATTAAAAATGCATTTAAAATTTATATATAAAATTTATATATAAAAATACTGTTGTTACGTGAGCGCAACACTATTATTATATATTATATTATGACCTAGCCTTGGCATTACAAAAAAATAATTAAATTCATTAATTATTAGTAATAAATTCATTAATTATTAGTAATAACTGCTTTTTTTGACTTAGCTAAGAAGGAAGATGAAACATTCCACAAAGAATTGACATGAATATGTGGGTTAAATAAATAAGGCTGTGGATAATACGAGCAGCCTTACGTTCAAATAGAGTATAAAGTGGTAGTTTGGAGTACGTTGAGTGGATAATGTTCATCTTCCTGTGACACGCTCAACGTTACGAAACAGTCATACATAGTCACCTACTCGCGTTATTACAAAAGTTTGTTCAAAATTTCCTAAATTTTATTTTGAATCCTTTATTTTCTGAGATGTATGCATTTATGTAAATTAAAATAATGTTGTCTCTCTTTTTCTTATGTTTTCTGAACACTATTAGATTTTGGCAACTGTTTTGACACAAATAAGAACAGTAACAAAAGTTATATAGTAGCCAAACTAAGAATTTTATTTTCAATCTATTTTAAGTTCAATAGAAAATATGCTCGTTCTTATTTTACAAATACACACATGAAAAATTCCGATGTGTGGAGTACTCCATACACTCCCCGCAAAAGTTGGCGCCCACATACATATATGGTTTCTAAAACACTCCATTATATGAACAAAAAATATTTATATCTCGGGAAGGAAGTGTTTCTGGAGCTATGTTATTTTATTTAAAAAAAAATAGAATACGGTATCGATGAGATCATTTTAGTATCATCCAGAATTTACGTATCTTTGATACTATAAATTATAATAAATGTATTTTTCTAATTCAATTATTTTTATAATTTAATATTTTCTACAATTACAAAAGAATTGTAATCGATCTTAAATTAAAAAATTCGAAAATATAATGGTACGAATAGAATAAGCACATTTATCAAAAAATTAATAAATAGATAATCCTTGAAAACATATAAATACGACTGTTCCTAATTTTGTTTCAAAATGTTACGTTGTTGCTTGCTATGTGAGAGCAAGATAACACATCTATACATAAGAATGTATGTGCGAATTGATATTAAATAGATCTTTCATGATGGTTAATAATAATGTATTTAGCGTTTTAGCGATTCTATATCACACCTACATGACATACTTTCAACATTTATGATCTGTAGTATTAATATTTTGCTTCACAATGTTTTATCATGTCAATCTATTTAAATATTTATAATAAAAGGTAAAATGTATAAATAATTTACACTTTTAATAACAACTATATAAATTTTGAAAATATTTTTATATAAATATAATCATTTATTTCAAACTTAGACGATTTTATTAATTCATCGATCATTAATTGATTAATCGCATTGCATTATAATGCAAGTTTGCAATTTGCGCATGTGATTGACCAATCGATGGATTAAAAGACTCGTTTGTATTATAATGCATAGTAGAAGAATACAGGTGAAACAACGCGCATAAATTCAGAGCAATTAGCCAATCAAATTCTATCTCAATAGTCGACAGTTCTGGGTAGCACCCGACAAGTTCTGACGAAAGTTCTTAATGCTCAACGCGCTAGGACTAACGGTTTTAGAGATATCGCGATTTTTTGTATTTAAAAATAAAACAATTTTTTTTTTTAACATTACGGCAGTTCTGTTGAGAGTTCTGGATAGCACCCCAAGAGTTCTACTAAAAGTTATTAGCATTTAAAGGGCTATAAGATATCACAATTTTTCGTTGTGCGTTTTGTGAAGTTAGCACCCCAAATTTTAAATTTTCGATTTTTAGTGTTAATTCGCCAGAACTATTTTTTATTTTAGGCAGGAACTTCAGAACTCTTCGGGGTGCATTCAGAACTCTGACGAAAATTTCATTTTTTTAAAAATGAGGTGCCAACTTCACAGAGGTCAAATGATATGGATTAACCAATAAGAACAATACAGAATCTAGTTAATTAAACAGAATCCCGTTTTTGTTCCGTTCTACTATATGATGACATGTGATCACATCTTAAAACCTATTTTACAATGAGGTGTCAAGTCATAAGAAATTAACTAATTATAGTCACTTATTTTTTTTTTTATATTCAACTGTGATTGGCCAATTTCTTACGACTTACGATCTTATATTAAAATAGGCTTTATGCATACAGATATTAAAGATCAAATCGATCAAGCAAGCCTGATCGACTTATTATGTAGCTAACTTCCTATCGACAATTTTTAATTAATTGACAACATATTGGTTATTTTGCAAAGTCTGAAAAGATTTAATTTTGTAATAATTTTACATTTATTTCAGATTTATCCAAACGCAATGAAATATTTGGTAAGAAATATTTTATAATAATTAAGTAATGCATTTGAAATATATTAATCTACTGAAATGACTGCAATATTATAAATTAATCATACAATACGAATCAATAATAGAATTTTTATTGTCTTTTAATACAGTATTTGAAGTAATAATTTATGTTTTCTTTGGACATATATACAAATCTTATTATAATGAATAAACAATTGTTTATTACGAAACATTAATATAAATATATTTATATACTGTGAACTCTGTTTTTACAGCCGTTACACTATTTTAGTGTTATATAATTTGTATAAAGACAAACATATTATAATGCAAATAAGAGACGTTTTGCGAATATTATTGGTTCTATGTGTTTTTCAAAGAGGTGAGTTTTAACTGAAGAATGCTGTCTATTTAAAATAAAAAATGTAGTTAGCAGCTTGTACAAAAATGAAGAACTTAACCTAATACTTTTTAATTTATTAGGATAGAAATTTATACTTTAATCAATTAATCAATAATTAAATAAAAATTCATAACACGAAAAGTTTTGTATATCAAAATAAATATTAAAGGCATTTTTCATTAATATAGCTTCTTTTTGTTTTTGAACTACTATTTTACACCCGTATATCTACATTAATACTAAGAGAAGAATGCACTGCAATCAAATGTTATCAATGTAGTAGTAAAAAGGATGAAGATTGTTCCATTAACAAGGTACATTACAAATATTTAAAATCGTGTCCATCGGGTCATTCTTATTGTCGTAAAGCTGTTTACGTGTGTAAGTAAATTAAATTATAATTACTTGAATAAATTTATAACATATATTAATTATCTTATTATTAATAATAAAATGACAATTTTTTTGAGAGAGTTGAGTAATATTCAGATTTTATAATTTTAGATTATTTTATGGGTTCATATGATAGTGTAACAATGCGTGAATGCGCAAAATTACGAAATAGCCAAAAGGAATGTTATCAAGGACGCTATACTCGAGACAGTTATCAACTTATTTGTGAATGTATGGGTTACGGTTGCAATTCCTCTCAACAATGTTTACCCAATCTTGTGCTCTACTTTCTGTGTATAGTTTTAATGATTGTTATTTTATTACCAGACGTAATTATTTAAATTTATTAATCGAAGAAGGTCCAATATAATTTTCTCAAAAAATTTCCTTCTATATAAACAACCGTTTAACAATAACAAATCCAGATACAATTAAGTTGTATTTTTCTTGTACATAAGTCCCACATGTGCATGAGTCTTATATGGATTTATACACATATATACATATACATATATATATATATACTATATAGTAATCAAATCATATTTATTTGTTGTATAATCAGTTTTAATATTACTTGTAATTTTACTATAGATAATAAAACATTAATGTAAAATATATAATATATACATTCAGTATTATTAAATTCAAATATAAAAAAATAAAAATTGGTATTATTAATTTAAACAACACAAAATCTAAAATTGTGACGTAAGACGTCCTTATATATAAGTCATCTTTTAGATACAAAAACCTCCTTATTTTAGACCCGATTTTAGACACTTTTGTTGCCTGAATAAATACAAATTGTAAATAAAGTTGATTTAAAAAAGTAGTTAAAAAAGACATTTACACGCTCATAATTTATATATTATTGTAAATAATCATCCACACTGCGAATAACACAATAAGGAATAATTTTGATAAGAGTATTTCAATAAAAATCTGTCAAATTAATTGGATTTTGTTAACTGACAATGTTATGCTTTTCCAGCGCAAAGGATAATAAATTTTGAATTTTAATCACATTAGGTCTGTTCCCGTTGCTTATTCTTTTTGCATTTAGCATCTTCGCTTTCTCTCTTTTCAATGCCCGAATATATACATATATCTATCTCATTTTAAGTTAAAAAATTTTTCAAGCGACGCAAACAGACCTATTATCTCGATATCATTAAATAATTGATATTTTAATTTCTAGCAAAAGGTAATGTGAATGTATGAGTGCGTATAAATATGTTCATAGATGTATGTATATATGTGCATGGTGTCACAAATACCTTAACATTTTTTATGCCTTCTCATCCTTTTTCATACCTTCTTCTCATTTTTTCTCTGACTGTACTCGTACATCGATGCGTACGTAACAATAATATTTCTTACCATGTGTACTACAACTTCGTGTATTAAGGTATATCTATGACGCCATGTGATATCCATACTACGCAACAGCTTTTATGAATCACGATATAGACACAAGAATATCGATTATATGTATAACGGCGAAAATAAATAAGATAGTAGAAAATGGCATATTAACTCAGAGTATAAAAAAGGTTGAAAAGAAAAAAATAAGAACATGTGTGTCGAGATATTTTTTTCTACTTGAATTTTTTTCGTAGTTAAACTCAAAATTGTAGATTAAATAGACGACATCACTGGCGTCATGTTGACGCCGACAACGACTTGGGTAGGCGCCACGACGCCGGGCGTCTCCCGCTTTGGTGCTTTCCCCTAACAGTTTTATGTCATGTATCTTATTGAATGTATGTTATCGGTTATAGCAATTTTTTTAAATTGTATAAATTTATAATAGATTATATATAAATTTAGTATATTTTAAAGTTTTAGACCAAATTACTTCAACTAATTTTATTGATAAATATTAATATATAGTTAAAAAAAAACAATATCAAGGAAAAAGAGGGTTTGTTTGAAATCGACAATATTTTAATCGACACCATTGACAGGTATAATTGATTTCGCCGATAATATTAATTGACCAACAAGAGCTATGATAATGCTTTTGAGGTTTTCACGGGTATTATCTTCAAAGATACCAGAAGGTCTATGCGGATAGCCGTGTCTTTATTCATTGTTAATGCCAACATTTCGTGAACATTGCCGTTTACTTCATCAAGACGAGGAGTGTTGATACTAGTATACTGATACTAGTATAGCTATTTTTGAAAATGATTCATCATCATAACGCATTTTTCATTGAAAAAAATAATTGATTACCCATTACGTACATTCGTGTCCATTTTTAACAGTTCTTATTTCTCATATACTTTTTTATAACTTTTCCATCCAATGTCTACATAGCAAAATAATTTAGACCTTAAAGAACATGTGCAAATTTTTATAAAACTTAGGCATAAATGACCCATGTGTGTCGCTTCAATAAAATGCTGAAAATAAATGCAATGTCGTTGCAACGTTAATATCGTGATTGATTAAATTTTGTCTATGATAGCAAAAAACAAAAATAAATACCTTTAGTTTAATATCTTATTTCTTAGTTCCTAGCATGATAAAGCAAACTTTTTAAATACAGTTTTAGCAAGTTTTACTAAAAAATCTTACAATATTATATATTGCGCAGAAAAAAATATCCATGCCCTTGAGAAAGGAAAGCAAGAGGAATTCAGAGCGGGTGGAATCTGCGCATCGTACGGAAAAGCTGCGTGAACAATAGAGGGTGAAATGTCGGGAAAGATCTGGGGTAGGAGTGGGCGTCAAGCAACGCAGTGTGAAGAACTCATGTACTCACCATCAGTCCGTCTACACGACAACATCTCCGTCAAACAGCACTACTCTCTAAATATATAATTTATATTTTTGTGGAAGGACTAAAGTTGTTCGATCAAGAAAGCAAAATGCCTCGAGTAATTACGATATTACTCATCACTTCAATCTTCATCATAACAGTTTATTCAGGTAATATTTTATTTTATTTATATAATAATACAGGAAAATTATTACTGGCGTAAATCTCCTGAAGAAACATCTATTTTTTTTGGAAATGATTGCACTATAATTATTGCACTTTTCATATGTACGGTTCTATTATGAAATTTAATATTTAATATTAAATCTCATAATATTTATTGCACTTTATTAATACTGACTGCGCGTTTCATGACTGTGTTTGGATTCTCATTCGGACAATCCTCGATAACTATAAAAACATAAGGTGCGTTCCATTTCGTGCATGATGCGCATAATGTAATGTTTTTCCTAAATTATTCTTATTTATATTTTTCAATTTTCATTTTTTTATAATATTGTGCGGTTTTAAATATTAAATAAATGCATCGTAATCCGGTACTCTTGTGTGTAAGACAGATTATAAGCTAACTTTATCTTCATGGTTCTGCGTTAAATAGCCCATACAAAGTTAAGAGTATTTGTAGGAAAATCCTTAAAAAAAAAACTATCGTGTATTACATGTTTACGTCTTATGCGTCTTAAAAGGCATCTTTAGATCATCTCTTGTAGAAAAGTACTACTGAACACTAGGAGTATTTTGAGGCACTACTATACTACAGCATTATTCAGCACTACTGTACCACTACACTAGCGCAGTAGTGCTGTAGTGTAATAGTACAGTAGTGCTGAGTAATGCTGTAGTACAATAGTGCCTCAAAATACTCCTAGTGCTCAGTAGTATTTTTCTACAAGGGATGCTTCAGACGATATATGGCGAACGTTCGCTATTATTAGTAAATACACGTATGTACATACATGATATACGTAATTATCTGTATTTAATAATAGGCCAATATTTAGCAAATATATGTATGTACAAAAAGTTGGCGTACACATTGGCCAATGGCACCATATCGTCTGGAAGCGTCTTACGTATAATGGATTTTTAAATGATTGTTTGGATATATAAAGTCGTAAATGCATAAAATTAAATATTATAAGTAATATTTTTATTACTTATAATAGATATTTAATAGGTATTAGATATTTGTATAGGGGTAATATATTAATACGTTATTTTAACACTGATATCACTGATATATTACTTATTGAAAAATTATTTGATAAATTTTATTATTTGTGACTAATATAATTTATGAATTTACAAATTTTCATATAAAATGCTAACCACCCGACAAAAATTAAAATTAATGATGCAATTATATAAATATAATCCTGTTTCTAATCTTAAGGATTTTATTGTTAAAAGTAAAATTATATATTTCTTTTAGTTTAGAAATTATAATTAAACAATAATAAAAGGGGCAATTAAGAGTCAAATTCGAAAAAATAAATAATAAACCAGTTATGATCATAAACATGTAATTAGGCTTTAACAAATACGTGAATACTTAAAACTACATAATCTACTTAAAATTATTAAAAGTTACTAATTTTGTAGTTCCAATAAAATGGGCAAGTATATCAAAGTACAAAAAGATGCTCGTGCTCATACATTTAAAAATAATGTAGTATATAAAATTTAATGACTCTCTGTGACACTTCTTATGTTGGACAGACGGGAATAAGACAGTTGAAAACCAGAATTAATGAACAGTATCGATGAACATTATCGATCAGCCCATCGATTATAACCGAGCATAGATTACAGAATGATCACGATTTTCAATGGGATAATACATATAAAAATTTTAGAACCGAATTATAGAAAGCGCTTAGTTTTGAAGATATTAAATATTAAAAAGCAAAAACATAGTTTAAATTTACAAACTGACACTGAAGATCTGCATAAGGCTTATATTTCTATTGTAAATAAAGTTCGATCTGTCAATACCGATAATTTATCATCTCGTTCAGTCTGATATGATCTGTCACAATACTAAGATATTTTCTTTTATATATGTATAATAAAAACACACAATGTTCTTTGTTAAATATTACAACGAGCTTCTGTTTAATATATATTTTATTTTAATTTATAACTACGTTGTGACACATTTTAACATTTTAACTGCAAATTCTGTGTCGAAACCGATGAACCGATTTTTTATTTTTTTAATTTGTGTATGATCTCGTTGGTGAGTTGAGCATTTTATTTAAAATTTGACAAGGTTTTTTTCACTAGATTCTTATCAATTTTTACTTCAACATTATAGAGATATTTATAGTTTGCATACGATTTTTCAACCATATACCAACCATGCAATGTCATGTTCTACATGGAGAATTGAGGAATCAATATCAAAATGTTTATTTTTATCGTTTTGTTTCGTTTTTTTTTTCGTTTTCGTTTTTTTATCGTTTCGTTTTTTATTGTTTAATTATTTTTATATGAAAAGTCCTTTATCTTTCAATTTTATTTGTTTAGAAATTATAATTAAGAAAAAATACACTTTTACTCTCTCTTAAAGTAATTTTTTCTATATAGAAGATGTACTAAAATGCTACATGTGCACCTCATTATCAAACGAAGGTTGTGGTTCCGATATGACAATGAATTCATTACAACCAGTGGAATGTACTGGTAATAAGATAGTGGAATGGCAACGAAGCATCCAACAGCACAAAATCCTCAGCCCAGTTGCACGGCTTTTCGAAGTTGATGACATGTTACAACAACATTATCAAGGTTCTCCAAAAGATACAGCTTGCGCTAAAATGGTCATGAATAGTAAGTAATTACAAATGTTTGCATAATGTACAAAAGTTACATAATATATATAATCTCGATATAAAATATACCTGTTTAGAATTAAGACAAGTATATATATAATGTACATCTTTTTAGTCGCAAAACGAGATATTATTATAAGAACGTGCCAAACAGCTAAAACCGAACTTATTGATCCATGTAAAACAATGGCAGACAAACTAAGCGGCAATTTGATAGGCAAAATGGAGCAATGCGCACTTTGTCATAAAGACGCCTGTAATGGTACGACGTCCATATCTTCCAAAATATTGTATACTTTTCTGTCATTCATTAGCACTATCATTGCTTTTTACCATTAGGTATAATTTGCATTATTTTATACGCTATAAAAAGACTTACTATATAATGAGTAATATATATAATCAATAATCATTCAGCATCATATATATTTTATTTGTAATTCTAGCTTAACTGTAGAAGTTAAACTAGTATATATATTTCATGTATAGCTATTATAGCTATAAAGATGTAGAGATTCTTTAACCAGAGACTAAACCATAAGAATTTATTTATGTTTAGAAGAAATTGACAAAATTCTTGTGTCAAATCTCTAATTATATATAAAGGGTCTCTGTAAAGATAATAACTTTAATAATATATAATAAAATAACTTATATAGCAGTGCGGCATTTGTTGCCTATTAATAATTTTTTCGTCGACCATATTCTTTCACTAAAAGATATCTTTATAACAATTTATCATCTTTTATAGTCATTCTTTAATTCTGTCCTCTCTGCATGGGTACGTTAAAAACTTGCTTATTATTTTACAATTTAATAATTTAAAAACTATTTTAAGTTATTTATTTATAAAGTTAGGGTATTTGTAGTGTTACTAAATAGTTACTAAATAATTTTTTATACTTTATTAATATAAAATAATATAAGCACATTAAATGTTTTATAACATCGGAATTCGATCAGTTTAAAAAGGTAAAAGTAAGTTATATTTTTAATAAAAAAATTTAATAATATCAAATGTCATACTTATTTCGCTAAATAATATATTTTCATAAATTTCTAGATTTACAGTGCTAAGATTAAGAATTTTTAATAAAAGAAATTGTGTTCAAGTATTTAAAAAATACGTTATTCAGTCCATGTATAATGTATGTTAAAAATAAAAAAAACTTTCAAACAGTTTTTATGACGTATTTTTTTTATTTCCTTAATTACAAATTATTAAAGTTTTAATTTCAGCGGGAGCTGATCAAACTGACGGACCAATCAAAAATTTGATATCTCGTCGCCACTATGCGTGAAGTGCGTGACTGCCCGACTCTGATATAGGGAATAATACACTCTGATATAGGGAATAATACACACATTGCACTCTGCAACTCAGTGCATGCGCCAGTGTTGCCATGGTGTTGTCACAGTATATAAGTATTGTTTTCCTCAATGAAAAATGATATAAAACTGAATTTACGTAGTTCACAACTTCACATCGTTCACATTACCCATTTCCTAGAGCGAAGCTATTTTTTTCTGTCAAATTCGATCATCTATACAAAAATACGTCAAATGTCTAATTTTACCAATATCTTGGAGGTGAAGTAGTTTAACTCAGTAATTATCAATAATACTAATTATTTTTTTAAATCTTGCATTTATGCATAGAAATATGCAATCTGAATTTATTAATATCCATTAAAAATAATAAATATAAAGAATAATATAATTTTTATTGATTTTTTTAAATTTGTTTTAAAGATTGTATTTAAATAATTTTTATTAATATTGCATACTTATATAGGTTACCCTCAAAATGAATGAATTAATGTAAATAGTATATACAACATACATAATAACTTTATGTTTATGTATTCTTACATTGTAAGTGGTATGGATGCAGATATATTAAGAACGATATTAAAAAGTTACACTGATGCTGACAATTTTGTTCAATCTGAGGATTACAAGAATATGTCAAAGAAAACTTTGCTTTGCATACAGTCTGATGCAGCATTGAATACTTTGTGTGCATCATTGAGCAACCTTTTGTGTTATAAAATATCCAAAGAAGCGTATCAACGATATTCAGTTCGATTGTTAATAGTTGTATGTTGATTATTTACTAAAATATAAATTAATGTTTTAATTTTTAAGCTTTTATGTAATTGATATTTTAGTATGATATAATTGTTACAGGATGTTTTACGGAATTGGTGCAGAATGACAGACAATTTTAAACATTTGAAGATATTTACATCTAAGGAAAATAGTTTCAAATTCACAAGTATTCTTTTAGAGAAGTATCTTACAGATGATGTTTTAAATATGTGCTATTCAGAGGATACTTTGATATGTTTAACTATTTCTGTGATACACCTGTCAGTTAAGAATACAATTTTTATGCGTCATGTGGATCGGTTACTTCTAAGACTTTCACAACTTGAAGCAAATTATAAAATTGAAAATATATTATATAATGCTTTATGCTCAAATTTACATCTTAAACTAACCACGAAAGAAGAAATATATGCTTTACAAAAGTTTAAATTAATAGAAGAACCTTTGCTTAATAGTTTTGTATGCATGTTTTCTAATATGAAGAAAGAAGTGAATAACCAAAATAATGAAGAACTGCTAAATAAATTATTAGAACTTAGTGCCAGGTCTGCATATGTTTTTCAATTAATGTTCAATTTTTTAAAAGAATTATTAGTTCAGCTGCAATATGCATCTGCAGTCCTAGATTTCATAAATTTGATGTTAAAGCGGATATCTATTTATTGTACAAATCACGATAAAGATATATTGGATCTCTATCCCAGAAAATTGCGTTCTTGTATAATTTTATTAAGAATAAAGCCTGAGTATCATACAGTGCAGACACAAAAATATACATTACAGACTATGAAAGAACTTTACAATGAAAATAAAAACGTTCCATTAATTTTAATATCTCATTTTCTTGAGTGGCTTGAATGTTTTGCAACTTATGTCGCTAATAATATAAAACATTGATTTTAAAAAATAATATAGTGATAATTATTTTAATATAATTCTGTATAATATTAATGTTATTTTAGGATTAATTGCAAAAATATTTATATATATATAATATCTTTATATTTTTATGTATTTTTTAAAGACATTTTACAGAAGAATAACAGAACTATATATTAAAGATAGATATTTACTGTATTATATCACAAAATAAATACCAAAATGCTTTCACTGAAAAGAAAATCGAATAATAAACTATATTATGTTTTGTGCCTTTAATAAATTCTGAAAATAATCATTCATATTTCCCAAATTTTATATTCCTTTTGAATGAAATGTTGAATTGGAAACACATTGATAGATTATATAATGTTCAAAAAGTATCTCAAAGGAAGAATGTTTTAATGTACAAAATAATTTTTTTTATATTTCTAATGCAAAGAAAGTGAATTTTCTTTGGCAAATACATCTTTTCGTCAAAGATTCTCGCAATATTACTAACAATTTTTTGAATTGCAAAAGTAAAATTGTTCTCACGCCCCACAATCTTCATGTTACAAATATTCCAAGCGAACATACTGTCCACTTGTTCGCTGTCTACTCCTCTGTCTACATGGGTTTCGAATAAGGGGTGCATAGTTGAAACTCATGTGCGACAGTATGTATCATGATATTATCATGGTATGTATACTAAAATTATAGAAATATTAATTTTTAAATTTCGTGCAATCTGTTGATCGAAGAGTAACCAAGCGCATGCGCATGTAATCAGAGAGCATTGGAGAGCATGAAGAAGGCATACTTATAGCACTAAATGTAGTCGGTATGACAGATTTCCTAACCTGAATAGTCGTCAACTTTAACGCTTAATATCTCGGTTCATAGGCCAGAACGACACTTTTTTTCTGCCAGATTCTTTCGTTTCGTGCAAAAACGCGTCGAATAAGTCTAATTTCATTAAAATCGGTGAGATCTTCAAAATCGGAGCTTATCTTCATAATTACCCTAAGTTTAATAAGGCTATGAAAGTCCGTTTTTTGCCTATTGTATAAAACAACTAATATTAGGCCTTCTCTCTTTGGAAATTCATTAACAACGCTCAAGCATAGTCCGTTATATTTATTGTATGAAATACACAATATAAAAATACTTATTTTTTGACAAATTTATTATATTATTTCTATACAGGTAACAATAATAATTCTACAGAAATCAAGTCAATGGAAGATACTGATAAATTATCAGAGATAATCCAAGAAGAACCAGGTATTTTTCTAAATCTTTATATTATTCAATTTTTAATTTTTTTAAAAACTAATTTATTTTTACAGCATTTAAATGGCCACATGAAGCTATTCTTATATTAATGGAAGAGTACCGATTGCGACAGAAAGATTTCATAAGTGGAAAGATGTCTCAAAAGAAAATTTGGCTATTAATTGCTGCAAAAATGTTAAAACATGGTTACAAAGTTAGTGGATTACAATGTGTATCTAAATTTTCTGGTTTAAAAAGAACATACAAAGCAGTTAAAAGTCATAATAAGAAGTATGGCGATGGATCAAGAACATGGACATATTTTCCTGTAAGTTATTTTAAAATCAAAATGATACATATTGTAAGAACTGGGCCGAGAAAGAATGTCAGACGCTCGAACGTGATACTGGGACTCAAACCGAGGCCTTGTAGTAGTTTGTGTCAGCAAGCCACCGTCTTGCTACCAAGCCACACAGACCGTTGGGGAGATCTTAGTTTATTTCTTACAATATACAGTATTTTTACAAAAATGTAAAATTAAATGTAAATAAATGTAAGGTTAATGCTAATATTGAGCAAACACTGGATTCTGAGACAAGAGAACCTACACTAATTAATATATTAAATTAGCTAACTTATTGTTTGAAAATGATTTATAAATTAATAAATTATTTAATCTATTGTCAAATGTGTATAAAATAATGTTACATAAATATCAAGTTGATTGGAATGAAACATTTATTTTTTATACATATGACAATAGAAAGATTAAATAATTAAATAATTTATAAATCATTTTCAAACAATAAATCATCCAATTTAATATATCAATTGATGTTAGTGTTGTTCTTTTGTCTCAGAATTAAATATGTAAATCACAAATTTGCTTTTGCTTTTCTTTCTATTATTTCATAAGAAAATAATTTACGTTTGAATATATTTTTGTACAGCATTTCAAAAATTTGAGGTCATCTTAACCATAATGTACATTATGTTTCCATGAACATATTTGTAAATTTTATAACTTCTATTAACTTATACTAATGAGAACCTAAATGAAAGGTCAAAACGTTTATTTATATTATAAGATGAAAATAAGCAAGGACTCTCAATAAAAATAATCAACATAAAATAGAAAGGGCGATATAAGAGTCAAACAATAAATTATCATTTAAAAATAATACTCAACTGTCAGTACATTTAATAAAAATTGTAATGTCTTTTTTCTGTTGGAGACCCACGGTAGTAGAATGAAGTCCGTACTATGTAATTTCTGCGAATGATTTTGTCCACTGTTTTTTAACGTCTGAGGAGGGCTCAAACCTAGAGCCGAAACTTGTAGCGATATGTAATTTAATTTAAATTTTTTTATATTTATATATTTTTTATTTTATATTGTTATACTTAGTTTTATATTTATATAATTTCAAAAATTTTTATTAAATGTACTGACAGTTGAGTATTATTTTTAAATGATAATTTATTGTTTGACTCTTATATCGCCCTTTCTATTTTATGTTGATTATTTATATTATTGTATAATTTTTAAAGTTACTTATAAATCACACGAACAACCAGTGTTTGTTTATATTGACATTAACTTTACATTTATTTAGATTTAATCTCTTGAGCTTATGTTTTTACAGAATTGATATAAAATTAAATTGGATATTTTTTAAGCTTATGGATGATTTACTTGGCAAATCATCTATGTCATCTGTAACCACTGTATCATCAACAGGAAAAAGATCACAAATAGAATCTGTATGTAGTTCATCTGGTTCAGATAAAGAGGAAGACATAATACGACCTAATAGTAAGATAATATCTTTTATAAGTGGGATGAATAATCCAATTATTTAGGTTTAGTTATTTATTTATAATTTTTATATTTTACAATATATTATTAATTTAAGTAAAACAAATAATAAAACAGTTTTCTGTAATTTTAATCATAAATATTTTTAAACAAATTTCTATATAAAATTCTGTAAGTTTCAATAAATTAATAATTTCGAATTCTAAAATTATAATAATTAGGATGTTTAGTATGTAAAATGTATTAATATAATTTTATGCAATAATAATGTCTTTATTTTATTTAGAGAAAATACGTCAAATAGCTCCAGTAGAAAAGTTAATAGAAGATTTAAGGAATATGAGAAAAGTCACAGAGGAAGCTCAAGAAAGAAGACATAAAGAAAATATAGAGTTACGCCGGAGGCTTCTTAATTCTTTTGATAAAATGCTGAATATTTTAGAAAAGAAATAATTTTATTTATAATACAGTTTATAATAACCTAATTTATAGTATATGGCCCGTATTCAGAACGCACTTTTATCTCTGAAATTCTATAGTATACGTGACGTAAACGTGTAGCATGTTAGCGCGCTAACATCGTTGTTAGCGCGTTCTGAATACGGGCCTATATGTATTAGGTGTACAAATTAGTCGGTCCGTTTTTTTCAAAAATGCATTTATTTCAAAACAAAAGGAATGAACAGATTAATTAAAGTACTGTCCATCGCTGGTTACTACTTTTTCCCATCTCTCAGGCAATTTTTGAATTCTATTTCGAAAAAATGACTCATCTTTGGAGGCGGTCTTTTGGAAAACGAACCAAACTAATTTGTATTCCCAATAAAATGACAAGCATCTGCGTGTGCATGTATGCGTATGTGTGTGAGACAAAATATATAATTTTAATTATAAAACAATCTTTTCTTTTATTATTAAAAAATAAATGGTCTATACTTTTTCAGATATTTCTTATTATTAAATTATTACAAATTATATTTCGTTTTATATTGCCTGCATTGGTATTTCCTTTTTTAACTGTTATTTCAATATTAGTATTTTCTAAAAAATCTGATTCCACAATTGAGAATTTATCATTTTGCAACAGACAAATGTTATGTAAAACACAACATGTAATAATAAATTCTGGGATTAAATCGATACGCTCCATGTCTAAAATTGTAAGCAGACTCTGAAATCTTTTTTTAAGTAATGTAAATGTTTGTGTAATTGTATTTTGAGCAGATGAATGGCAAAAATTATAATTTTTCTGTCTGTCTGTTAGATATCCAACTTCTTGAAATGGTATCATTAAATGTTCATGAATTGTGTAAGCTGCATTGCCCACTAAATGACTGTCATAACTAAATTTTTCTGGATCATCTAAATAGTGATAAACTTCAGACAACTGAAATACTTTTTCGCTATTAACGGAACCGACGTGTCCCGCAAGACAATGAGTAAATCGTAGTTCATGATCACAAACAGCCTAGTGATATAATAAATAAAGAATTAATTATATAACTTTTTGAAAAAGCAAAAAACGATATAATAATTATTAATTATACCTGCAATTGTATACTAGGATATCCATTTTTATTAATATAAGAATCAGAATTGATATGTGGCGTCTTAATTTTAATATGTGTACCACCAATTGCTCCTATTATTCCAGGAAAAGCACTGGTTGCAGCAAATCCTCTAATAATTTCTTCTGCTCTATTATCCTGTGGCCATTTTATAAAACAAGAAGCTTGTTCAGTGATTGCTTTGATTACTCTTCTTAAAGCCATTAATGCTGTGGCTCTACCTACATTGAATTTCTGACAAATGGATCTAAAAAAATCAAAATATAAGTAAAAAAATACTGAATATGCACGCAAAAATAATAATTAATACTTAAAAACAAAAAGTTAATGTTATAAAAATATTATGAACCTATATGAATCTGAAATAGCTATTTTACACAGAGCAATTAAAAATTGCTTTTTAGGTGATATTCTCTTACGCCCACATGATGACCTCACTAACGAAGGTCTTATAATATTCAAAATATAATCAAATGTTGATCGTTCTATCCTAAAAAGAAAAAGATGAATTCTTTGTTACAATCACAAAAAATCTATTTTTTATATAAATATGCAGAGTCTATATAAATATACAGAGTCGATAGAAATTATTTCACCTTGAATATTTTGAAAGAAAAGCATTTGAAATTAAAAAAAATTGCCTTCTTAAAACTGAACAACTTTTATCTGAAACATTTATTTTAATAATACTTTCCTTCAGAGATATATATAGTCAAAGTGACAATTTTTATCGATACACGTTGTATAACATAATTTTTTTTTATTACTAAAAATAAAGTCAAAACTTGAATATATTTATATAAAAATATACATACCTGAATTGTGACTTAAAATGTTTATCACTATAACGTGATAGAATAACATCTGTATCATCATACAATCGAGGTTTCAGTCTCTTAATAGAGTTTTTACTCAGAAACAGTATACAATTTTCAATATCTTTAATATAAAGATTATAATCATCTTCTTCATCATCAAATAATTCCAGTAAAATTAATGCTTGGGTAAATAATATAGAAATTAATTCCTCTTTATTCACCATTTTGACGCAATTATAACCGATTAATAGTGGTTTTATACCGTGTTGCAACGCACATGATGGAAACGATCATCAAATGTGATGCTCCAAATGCCTCAATGCTTCTTTAGCCCGGATCCTCATACGGGCAACAGCGCTTTGACGCCAAACGCTGATTGGTGAAAAACCGGTTGCGAGGGTAAAATTTACCCCCATAACCCGTTTTTCACCAATCAGCGTCCGGTGTCAAAGCGCTGTTGTCCGTATGAGGATCCGGGCTTAAACTGATTTTTCATGTGCAGCACGCTGCGGCAGCAAAATGTCACGTGATACAAATTTTCGAGAACTGATTGGAAGTGCGTCACAGTGCGTCACTCCACAAAAGATTTTTAACCAATAATAACATTTCGCTGTTGCAGCGTACTGCGCATGAAAAGTCAACTTTACGCATACGCGCTACGATTTTGGCTTCACCATCATCAAAAGTGCCGACAAAGAGTTGCGCTACTATATACTGTGCTTCCACCGTGCTATCCACATATTGGGCGAGTTCAAGACGACAAAGCGGCTAGGTACGCTTGCCGAGCAATCGAGTATGATTGGTTGGATCTATAAGTAATAACCAATTATATTTAATCGCTCGGCAAGCATACTTAAGGTTGATTTTATACTGGCCGTAAACTGTTAACTTATGCCGTAATCTGTAAAAATTGACCAATCACAGTCGAATGAGAGGGGAATAATCGATTATAATTGGTCAATTTTTACAGATTACGGCATAAGGTAACAGTTTAAGGCCAGTATAAAGCGGGGAGCACAGACTTTTGCATAACGCATAAACCATATACATAAAGAATTTGATTGGTCCATTGACTCATGTATAAGAAAATGGACCAATGAAATTCCTTATGCACATGCTTTATGCGTTATGCAAAAGTCTGTGCTCCCCGCTTAAATCAATCTTTAGCCGCTTTGCCGTCTTGAACTTGCCCATTGGTTGCTCCGGGCCACTGACTGACACCCTGAACACTTGACCGTCTGACTGATGGTGCATTGATCGAAGGCTGTAATCAGGTTGGAAATCGCATCACTGCCTGAAATTGTTCACTTTTAGCGTCCGCTGTGGTCCGCTAGCGTCATGGATGACAATGACGAGGAAACTAAAACCATCGGTAATTATATCCAAATTCAGTTTTCATGGTTCTCTGTGAGGTTAAAATTTTACAGAGCATATTTTGTTCATTCAGATTACCATCGATTATCAAGAGAAATTCAGTTTATTATTCGCTACCTTTTGTAAAGAATTGTTGCCTTTCTTCTCATATAGTTAATGTATATGTCTCCTGTTTCTTTCTTTGATAGTGAAATTACCCACAATGTGCTTTTTGTTTCTCGTTTCTTCTTGCTATTTTTTACATCTTGCCCTGTTTCTTATACCGTTTTTTATATTCTATTGCTCGAGATAAAAGTTAACAAACTTTGGAAGAAACAGGAAATAACATAACAAGAGATACAATTGTTGATAAAACAATTACAAGAAAAAAAAAAGTAAAAGGTGAAAAGCAAGAAACAGGAAACGAAGAACACATTGTAGAATAATTATGAAGCAATTAGAGAAAGAAACATTCTATTTTTGAGCTAAGATTTTGATTAATATAGACCTAGTTTATATCTTGCACAAGTACTAATTAGTAACTTTTTATTGAATTGTCTTTTTTGGCGATATGTATAAACATGTATGTAATTTATCATTTTGATACTTATCATATTAATTTAATACATCATTATATAAATACTTTGCTAAAATTGAGATATTTTAATACAAAGTTACTAGTTAATATTTATATTAAATGCTCAGTGTAAAAGGAATAGCAGTATCATTTAATAAGTAATTAATTAATTATTAGGATAAATTATATATGATTAAAGAATGTTCATATCTCCTTTTATTAGATATTGATCCAACATGGATATATGATGCAAAATATTTAGGCATTGAGAAGAAAGAACCAAAGAAAAAAAAACTTGTTTCCAGCAAAGATTTTGATCTTGAAAAATTTGAAACCGATATAGGTTGGAAATCTAGGAAAGTGACCTTTGAACTAACAGAAGAATTAGCAGATTTAAGAAAAGATATCAATCCGTTAGACAAGATTTTAGAGAAGTCTGTTATTAAATCTGATTTTGAAAAGTTGCATGTTGTACCACCCTACGAGTTAAGCAAACGTCAATTGAAACTGCATAAACGACGTGAGAAAAGTAAAATGGGAACAGGTGCAGAATGGTTTAACATGCGTGCACCTGAAATAACACCTGAGATTAGATACGATCTTGAAGTACTAAGAATGAGATCTGCACTAAACCCAAGACACTTTTACAAAAAGAATGATATGAAAGCATTACCGACAAACTTCCATGTCGGCAAAGTTATTGATTCTCCAATGGATTACTACTCTTCCCGTCTTACAAAGAAGGAGCGCAAGAAAACAATCGTTGATGAACTTATGGCAGACGCTGAGTTTACAAAATACAACAAGCGTAAATACAAGGAAATTATCGAAGAAAAGCAAAAGACACACTATAAAGCATACAAGCACGCAAGAAGACTTAAAAGAAAGAAGAAGAAATAATATATTTAGTATACAGATTTTACTTTATGTATTTGAAAAATAAAGAATACCAATTGTATATTTCCTGTATTAATGATGAAGAAAGGAAGTACCACTGCAGCTGTTGATAGTGTATAAAAATTTAATGTTTTAGAGTAAAATTTATTTTATGAAACTTGAAATTACAATCCTTATTTTCAATATTTTTCATTTCGGTTTTATTTTAGATCATCTTTAACGGATTAACAAATTAGATAAAATTATCAAAGCATCTAATGAACCATATGTTGATTTACACACCTTGAAGTTGATCTTTTTTTAAATAAACAGTATGTGAATGTTCAGGGTGAAACTTTCTCTAAGATGAAAAATGAAAAGTGAAAATTTTTACCGTTGTAGTTAATGGAGAAATTTTTTACTTTTCATTTTCCATCCTAGGGAAAAAGTTTCATGATCGATACCGTAATATAAAAATTGTCATTTTCTTATTTACGTGATTTATTTTGACGCTAAAAATGGCTGCATTCAACAGAGAATGCAGTTTTGTTGTAAAATTCTTGAATATGATTGGTATGGCCTCTACTGTGATTGGTCAATTTGCTTAAGTTGATTCTTCGTGTGCAGCACGCTACAGCAAAATGTTATTATTGGTTAAAAATCTTTTGTGAGGTGACGCACTTCCAATCAGTTCTCGAAAATTTGTATCACATGACGTTTTGCTGCCGCAGCGTGCTGCACATGAAAAATCAGCTTTACTGCTAAAGGATCATCTACAATAGGCACGTAATATACGTAACGTAACGTCCGTAACCGTAAGAGCCCCAACACACACTTTTGCATAACGCATAAAGCATGTGCATAAGGAATTTTATTGGCCCATTTTCTTATGCATGAGTCAATGGACCAATCAAATTCTTTATGTATATGGTTTATGCGTTATGCAAAAGTCTGTGCTCCCCGCTTAACCGTAAAAGTTGGAATATTTGAACTTTTGGTTACGGTTACGGAAAGAGATAAAGTTAGGTTGAAAGAGATTACGGAAAGAGGGTTAGATTAAATTGTATTGATTATAAGTGCAATAAGTAATAATAATATTGAACGAAATGGAATTTTCTGATAAAAATTTAATTCATTTGAAAATTGTCCTCATTTATATGCGATAAATCGTCAAGACTACAAAGACAGACAAAAGGCTCAAAATGCTTTCTTTCAAATGCTTTCTTTCTTTCTGCTTTTTTTTCTTTTTTCTTTGTAACAATTGTAATGCAATTGTAGCTAAATTAAGGATTATCAAGGCTGCCTTTCTGGATTGTTGATCGATCTCCATGATTTATGCAAAATATAAACTCCAACAAGTTTATTAAATAGAAGAGGTTAAAATACTTCGCAATTGTATTTTACAAGTACAGTTCCTTACGTTAGTTACGTTACCGCTACGGGCTGCCATTGTAGACGGGAGGAGGAGATTTCTTACGGTTACGGTTACGGACGTTACGTTACGTATATTACGTGCCTATTGTAGATGACCTTAAAGCCCATGGCACATAGAAAAACGTAAGGCCGTAAACGTAATCAGTAAGCGAATTGACCAATCACAGTTGAGAACGTAAACGGCCGCCGCTTTGTAAAACTCCTGAGCGATTGAATATGATTGGCTGCGTTCAGCAGAGAAAGCAACTTTGCAACTGTTGTAAAATTCTTTAATATGATTAGTCTTGCTCTTACTTCCTTATTCATCTAAATGTATAAGCCAATCATATTCAAGAATTTTACAACAGTTGCAAAACTGCTTTTTATACTGAACGCAGCCATTGGTTAGATCTAGAAGTAACAACCAATTATGTTTATTTGCTCGACGAGCAGGCTAGCCATTTTGTCAATTTGAACGCGCCCATTGCCACAGTATACTGCTGTGATCAGCTGTGACAGATTTGGAGAGAATTTTCCTAACCTGAACGTTTTATTTTGGTTCGCGGGGCAGTGATGCTTATTTCTACCAGATTCTTTTGTTTTATGTAAAAACGCGTTGAATAAACGTATTCCATTACCTTTTGAGGGGATAGTCTGAATAATTACCGTACATTTTTATGAAGATTTCTAGGAAGGGGATTATTTTAAATAAATATTAATTGCAATTATTATTAATTTTTGGACCAGTCCGTAGTTAAGTTTTGTAAAATTAACAACGCAGAAATGGATATACAAACAGTAAATACTCGAAGAAAAATACTAAGTCAAGTAGTTTCCAGTATTTTAGTAGAGTGTGGTTATGATACGTGTGAGAAACTAGTATTGGAAACACTCACTGAAATGTTGCAGTCATGTAAGGTTTAAATTTAGACTTACAAGCATTTAACTCAATATATTGTAAATTAAGACAAATTTTTTTTAATCTGTTGTTTCTTTATCTATCATAAATTTATTATTATACAATATTTACATTATAATGTACAATCTACTAATAACTTAAACTCTTAACTGTATTAATTCTTCATTCTTTAATGTTAATTTTTATGTTTACAAAAAATAATAACTAGCAAAAATAATGATTTTAACAAGATGAAATTTAATATCGTAAAAAGAATAAATGTTGTTTGAACACCATTGTTGAAAATCCACCTTGGATCTTTGGTGTCGTATGTAACATAGAACATGTTAAAAAAATATTAGAAAGAATTAATATAAGATCTAATTTAAAAAAATTCTTTGTATTTGTAATTAAATCTTATAAAGTATTTTTAAACATTTTTATTTAATATGAAATATTGACTAATTTTTTAAATAAATGAATACAGTTATTGTGGAGATTGGTGCTTCTGGAAGAAATTATTGTGAACTTTCTGGGAGAACAGAACCTCTTATAGCAGATGTGATATTGGCATTAATTAACATGGGTATAAAATTAGATAATATAGAAACTTATGCAAAACGACAAAACAGGACAGTTCTGCCAATGCTTCAACAGCAAACACAAGCAAAACAATTGAACATCTTGCAAGCTGGTGTTAAGCAAGGCCATCCATCGTATATACCAAGTTATTTTCCATCTTTTCCTGATCCACATGCGTATATTAGAACTCCGGTAAATATTTGTTAATAATAATTGTAATGTACTATATACATATACATATATGAACGCACACATACACACATTTTATATATTGTGATAAAAAATATTGCATATTGTATATGAAACTGATTCAATAATTGAAATATATTGTAGACACATAAGCAACCAGTAACAGAATATGAAGCAATCAGAGAAAAAGTAGCAACACAAAAACGAGATATTGAGAGAGCTTTAACAAGGTTTATTGCAAAAACAGGAGATACACATAGTTTATTTCTCACAGAAGACAATAGCATGTTTCCTTGTAAGAGAATTATCGTTTATATTGATTCATTCAGCATATCAATGAAGCAAAAATCTTACATATATCTGTCTTGCTTTTAGTAATATCTTGCAAACCACAATTTCCGAGTTATATCTCTGCTCTTTTACCTCAAGACCAAATATTCGAACCAGATTCAGATTTTCAGTTCGATTCAAATCCCGTGAAAAAGAAAAAAGAGCAACAAAATGAAGAAACAGAGGAAGGTAAGCGTTTTGCATAACGAAACATTTAATTGATACAATTTTTTTAATTAAGAACTTAATATAATTCTTTGCTTGCAGGTAACCAAACACAAAACGAAAATATGGAGCAAAATGGTGAAATTATTACTCAGCAAGATGTTATAGATAATCCATATTTAAGACCCGGAAAAATTCCTAAAACTAAAATACCAGGTACAACGATATCCGGACAGCACTCTGTTAAAAAAGAACTACTTGAATGTTAAATATCATGATGTAACATTAATTACTGTATATACGTAAAATCAGATTCAAAAGTTCACTGCCGGTGTTTTTACGAATTCTAACTGGAAACTCGAACACGTTTTATGCAGATCCATATATTATATATTATATTTAATCCTTTTTTATACATGGAATTATTAAGTTAAACGATAATTGATATTTTTATTCTGTAGTTACGTGAAAATATTTCGAAATACACGTATTACTGAAAATGTATAATATTCTATGTCGATTTTTAGAATTGATTCACATTATTATGTATTTTTTACGTACGTACATATTCACATATACAATGTGTACTAGGAAATAATTATAGTCATATTAAAACCATCATACTACAATATTAACCCTCAGTTATCACGCTTCAGTTACAGTCAAATTATTATCACATTAGTGCAAATTTGGCTTTACCATCTTTCATCGTAATTTTGAAACGAAAAAAGCAAAAGCAATCTAATTATATCATTCTCAGGAGTAAAATTTTCTTGAGAACTTATTGGTAATAATAAAATAAAGCAAAACCAATATTTTATTGCAAGAAATTGTTAATTAAAAATGTAATAAATTGAAAAGTAAACTTTTATAAAAAAAAAAAGTATTACTTTGGTCAAATATTAATTTTAAATATTTTTGATTATCTTAATTTGATGATATTTTTTTGTAAAAACAATTAAATTATAATATATGCATATATGAAAAAATTTTATTATATAGGTCATTAAGTATGAAATGTCTAATTTTTATATGTATTACTATTAATAGCAGTTGTAGCTGCTTTATTAAAAATGAACGAAATTTATACTTAAAAAAGTTTAAAATCTCTATTTTTAAAAGGCCGCTGTGTTTTATGTGTTTCTGTGAGTTCAGTAATTTTTATATGCAGAAAACTACAAGCAGGATAAAATGAAAATTTTGGTCTTTTTAACACAAAAGTTTAAAATTATCCCTACAAAATCATTTTTTTTAATTGTTCTTAAAATTTTTTGTTATTAAGTTATTACGAATTAAATAAAAGAAGCATCACTTTAATTACTAAATAGAAAAATAGAAAAAAAAATTAGAAATTGATTTTTTTTCGATTTTAGTGTGAAGTCCTCTGCAGCACCTCCAAATTGCGTCTACTTTAATCCTGTGAAAGGAATTTTTATTCCGTTTTGTCAATTCGGCAATTTTTATACTGCAATGTCAATAATTTGGTTACTCCAGCATCCCCTTAAAACGTTGTGCACATATTAAGGCTTCTGAGTAGTCGCCGCAGTCATATTTTTCAGTTATATTACTCGCCTAGTCATCTTATACATATTTTTTGTTATATATTACTCTCCTGACTGATTATTACTATCAGAATCATAACAAAGATTTTTATCAAAATTGCAAGAAAAAATATCAAAATTTGGAAAAAGCTCTATTGTAAATAATTACCGCCAGTTCGAAGATATTAGATATGTAATATGAGTTATTTGCTTCAGCTCAACATCCACCCTTCAAATTTTATAAATATAAATTAGTTATTTTTTAAATATATTTGTATCTTAACAGGGGTAATCAAAAATAATTTTTACAAGTTTTATAAACTTGGCAATCCTATACACGCATATATGTATAGTTTATAATTAATTTGTATAGTTATAAATATATATTTATTTAATATATATGTAGCGATTACATGATTATATTCACATTTATTTTGTAAAAACATTTTAGTCTCATCTGATAATATTGTATACAAAAAGTTAAGAATGTTATAAATACATGTGGTTTTTACAAATATGTTTAATTTTATCGAAAACATGTTCATTAAACTTATTTTTGAACAGGAAATATTGTAATAAAGTTAGAACAAGAAATTAACAGAGAAGTATATATGTGTTTTACAATTTTATACATATACAGGATGTTTCCTTTAACTCGAATATTTAAAATATCTGTTGTTTTCATGATACAATAAAATATTAAAATAAAAAATTTTTTATGTTGAAGTATAAAATATTTTCTAAATTATCAATTTTTTAGTAACTCTACCTAAACACTTTTATATGCAAAGTAATTAGAGGAATTATATTAAATAAAAAATTGTGTATATAATTCCATTTAAAAAAATAATAGCCTTAATATATCGACAAATATGATCTTAAAAAATTTATTGTTTATAATATTTGCTCTTTCAAAACAAACAACTTTTCCATTTTATGTTTTGTAATATTAATATATAATTAAAACATTTTAAATATTTGAATTAAAAGAAATACCATGTATACCTATGTGTTATTATACATACCTATATATAAAATTACTTTTCAATAAAAGTTATTAGAGGTATTAGACTTTTTAAATAAAATATGCTAAACTAAACACTTTCCATCTAATTAACTAAGAGATCAAAGATTAATTTTTAATTAATATATATAAATATATATATATGTATGTATATATTTGCGTTTATACTTATAATAATAAAAGTAAGAACTTTGTTACATGTTAAGTTGTATGTCATAAAAAGTAAGTTGAACGTTATAAAAATTATAAATAATAAAAAATAAACATTGATTCTCTTGCTGCTAATTCATTTATAGGCCTATGGTTTTTAGAATCTGCGTATGTGTGACTATACAAATGATTTCTTTTTAAAACATTTTCATTAAAAAATCTGAACTTATATAGATATATATTAAACGAGCAAAAATAAACTAACAGAACAAATAAATTAATTTCAAAATCTGTTAAACATAATATATAGCACATAATAGTACTTACAACATAAAGACATACATACACACTCATATACATATATATATATGTGTGTGTATATAAATAGGTACATCGCGGATGTAAACTAAGCAAAATCTTGCATGCTCTCTTCTTGAAAGATTTGATTTAATATTGATACCATGGCTGACGACGTACCCAGCGCAATTTCATACCGGAAGCTGTACGAATTTTTATGCTAGCACATTCTGCTGCACGTACTGTCTCTTTCACGCTTTGCATGAGATTCTGAGCATTTCCGACAAGCATGTCCGTTGCTTCCTGATCTTCTTCCGTACCTATGTTAACATCATCAAAACAACTATCAGATTAAATTGGAAAAATAATTTTCTTAATACATCCGTGTTTACATATATTTTTCTAATATAAATCATTAAAATTGTTGTTATATTGTTACATGATTATATCATTATATTTGTAATATAAAGTCCTAAACACAATGCGGGGCAACAGCGATAATGATAGAAATAGAGAAATCCAATAATTAGAAATGCATATGTGAATGTATGTACGTAGGAACACAGAATAAGACAATAGCGATAAATATTTGCGATGAGTTGGAGTTCTGTGTCTATATTGTCTTATAGCCTACTAAGCAGTGCTCAGATTCTATATTTTGTTTATATGCATTATAATATTGAAGTAGATTAAAAAGTATATGCTACAGTCAATATGCAATCAAATTGGTTGGCCTTTTTCTTTCGCGGCATTGTACAATGGGAGGTGAAAATTATATTATCATATCGCTGTTATTATCGCCGTTGTGTTGCATTGTGTCTAGGGCTTAAGAATGATAACATTTCATATCTAACGTATCAAATTACAATTATATCAAATGAAATAAATATGCAAAATATAAATATATCATTCTAAACTATATAACAATCGACAAATATTTTTTGTAAAGTGGAAAGGAATTTTCTTCACAAATGTAAAATCTTTTGTAAAGTGTATGTGTGTGTGTGCGCGCGCGCGTACATGCGTGCGTGCTTTACATGCAGGATATGTATGATGATCTCCCATATTATCCGATTTTTCCTACAACAACTATAAGCCCCCTCTTGTATATATATTTTTTTAGAACTAGTTTTGTTGATTATTGAAAAAAAAATTACGGATTTTTGGACTATCACTTCTGAATATTCATCGTACTTTTATATACAGAATAATTAGAGGGATATATATCATGTACCGTTAAGTATTGTTACAATCTTTATCAGATATTTATATATATACTCGATATTAGATAATGTGTTCCACTTTCTTGTATTCTCTCAAGGAAAAAGTAGAGGATGCATGCTGTGCTTTAAATGCTGTTTGTATCGCATAACAATCAATATCAAGTTTTTAAACAAAAAGAAAAAAACAATATCAAAAGAAAAAAAATAAAAATAACATCAAACAAGTTTACAACTTCTTTACCATAAAGCATCAGCTCTTCCCAGGTTGGAAGTGTCTCTATATATAAACAATTTAAGTTTTTCGTTAATGATGCAATGATTTCTATTTTTATTAATCAATGTTTAAATAGAAAGATTATATTACTAAGGTCATTAATGTATATTTCTTATTAGTTAATTAGATCGGCAATTATGACATATTATGAAATACATATAATTATGAAATATATGTAATATAAATATATTATATGCAAAAGAGAATGTAACTCGTACCTTGTGCTCCAAGCATAGTAGCTTTTACTGTAGACAGTATTTTTAATTGTGTTCCAATAGTAGGTATGCGTTCGCAAACTTGGAGAAGATTCTAAAAAATTATTACATAAAAATGACATATATATTTTAATAAATAATTATATTTTAATATCTAAGATTGATATAATCAGCAATAATGTACGAACCGTTCGAATACGTTTATCAGTACATTCCCTGGCTAGTTCCTTTGCAAGACGTGTCACTTCCTGAGAAGCTTCTGCGATAGCTTTGGCACATGCGATAAGATCTCGTTTATTACCACCTTCACCTCTAACTAGTCCTGATAATCTGCCCATTAAAATAGCCATCTTCTTTGCTGCAGCAATAATTTCGTTGTCCTTGCTGGACCATTGCCGTACTTCTTGATGTAAACCATGAGCGGCCATCTATACAACAGATTTCATAATGTTAATTCTGTTTTCCCTATGACTTTGAATTGATTTTAAAGACACTGCAAGGTCAAATTAATATCTTTTTATATCCTTTTCTAAACTACACAACTTTTGTTTGAAACATTTTATATTGCCAGTTTTTAAGAAATCTTAATACATTACTTAAAATGATATATGTAATATGTTTATATGTATATATATATATATATGTATATATATATATATATGTATATATATATATATATATACAATAAATATATAATATATCTAACTATATAATTTTTATTTTTAGGCAATAAAAAAAAAAGTACGTTGAGCGAAGACAAAAATTTGTCTTACCATTATTGGTTGATTCGGTTGAGGCGCATGCATGAACATTTCTTCTTCATCATCTGTCTCAGGAGGAGGAGGTCTCGGAGGAGCAATATTGCTTCCGGGCAAAGGTGGACGAGGTGGTGCCACTTCTACTCACATAATAAATAGAAACAGCATTTTTCAAAAATGTAAATGTAAAATTTTATAATGTATATAATTGCACTAAATTTTCTTTCATTGTGTAAACAAAACTCCAAAGTAATGTGTGAAAATCTAAATTTAATCTGTTACAAGTAATCATAAGAAATAAGATGCTGTGAAAAATTGCTTTATGATGAGTTGCATGCACATTGTTACTAAAGAATAGATATTGTTGCACAAACAATATGTAAGACAAATAAATAAACCATCGTAAATATGAGTTACAATTTTTTAAATAATATTATGATTTATTATAAACTTGATTATCAAGTTTATTATTTTTTATTTTACATAAATTCTTCATATATCATGTTATTAAGGAAAAGGAAACAATGAAGAAAAAAAATAAAGAAAAAAATAATAAGTCGTGCTACAAAAATGTTTAAATAATTACCATCATCGATATTATAATCGTAATATTCTGGTAATCCATGTAGCATTAAAAGCAAAAATGCATTACGTTAAAATATAGGGCAAATTTTATAGAATATGTTACCACATGCATGTAATTATACAATGCTTGTCAAAAATTGCGGGCCATCTACATGACTTCTGAAAAATTCGAGATATAGGATTCAAATTTATAGGAAAACAATGGGATTATAAAATTTATCATGTAACCTCGAAAACACCCATCTTGACATCTCGGGGAGTGAGGAGAAGAGGAATTCTTAAATGTAAGTCGAGTGGACGGTTCGTCTAAACGTGAAGGCTTGACTCTACATATTATTTAAGATTTTTTTCCCTTGTCCTCTGTCCTTTGGAGATATTAAGATAAGTGATTTTTGAAGTTAAATGATGGATTTTATGATCCTATTGTATTTTTATAAACTTTAATCCTATTTCGAACTATTCAGAAGCTTTTTAGCACGGAGCTTTTAGCGAGCACTATATACAGTTATATTTGGATGTAAAAATAAATATTTGCGACAATATTTTATACCTCAATGAACTATTGTTAAACAATTTTTCATATAACATAATTATGATAATCTTCAATTATATATGATTTGTTATAATAAACTAAGATTGATGTGGAAATATGTTATGTTATAATAGTCATGAATTGCTGTAAGATATTGTGAAGATTATGTATTGTTAGGAGCAAAATGTAGTTTGATTTATTAAATATAAGATAGAAATTTGGATCAAATATATCTTAAGTTTATGCTCGTTTAAATGTTATATAATAAAATTTATATATGTAGATGATATAATCACTTATTTTAGGAATTATAAATATATCACATCCTCGTTTTTTTTTATCATCTACCTACTTCATATCATTATAATTATATAATGTTTTGCTTATATATACTTTATCTTCAATTATTGCATGCTTCATATAAGGAAAAGGAAACGTTAAAAAACATTAAAACACAATATTTACGGACAAATGATCATTATAAATTACCTCCACCATGAATCGATTTGTCTAACTCGTCGGAAGCCAATTCTTGAGACAAAATATTGGGGTTCTCTACTAATTGGAGTACAAATACAATTAATATTATGTGATCCAACACCAATAAATCAAATTATTAATCATTGTTAATCTGACCCGCATTTTACATATATGATAAAAATGAATACGAGAGAATATCAATGCAATGATGTTAATGTAAAAATAATATTAATCTAATTTTATCAAATGTAATATGGAATATTGCATAATAAATGTGTGATTAGTGTGTACACACGCGTACATGTATATGAATACATACATGTACAAATGTTTATAATACCGTATGAAACTATATAATCTTTATCAATCTTTATCATATTATAGCTTCAAAGATAAAATGCATTTGTAAAATTATATTGCACACAGCCATGCATAAATCATATCATATAAAACCAGATACCTTTATCTTTGGAATAAGTATATCGGATTGGAATTTGATCTGTAAAAGATATATTCAACGAACTTATTCGAACTTATTCCTTAACATTGACTGTTAAATTGATATTTTACATTTTATTTTCCACGTGATATATATATTAGATGTTTTTTTATTTAAATATTAGATTGAAATGCTTCAATATGACCAACATTTGCCACGCCGCCCAAGGTCAAACTGATAAAAGATCAGTAAATAAAATTTTTAAACCCTACAATTTTAATGTACGTGAAGTTAGCACCGCCATTTTGAAAAAAAATAAAATAAAATTTGTGCTGAATTGTGCTAGATTTGTGCTACATTGTGCCGCAAGAATTAATGACATAACTCAAAAAACAAAGCGTTAAATTGAAAAAAAACGTTTTTTTCGCCAGCACCGCCATTTTGTTTAATCGGCAAAATAAACATTGTGCTGAGTTGTGCTCGATTTGTGCTACGGTAGCACAACTCAGATATACAGTATCGATCACATGGAAGCACTACAAACCCGATTTATGGGCAAAAAACCGAACACGACTATTTTTAGTCATAACTTTTGGTATTATGAAAGAACGGCTGAAATCTTCGCGGCACAATGTAGCACAAATCGAGCACAACTCAGCACAATGTTTATTTTGCCGATTAAACAAAATGGCGGTGCTAACGAAAAAAACGTTTTTTTCAGTTTAACGCTGTTTTTTTAGTTATGTCATTAATTCTTGCGACACAATGTAGCACAAATCTAGCACAATTCAGCACAAATTTTATTTTATTTTTTTTTTCAAAATGGCGGTGCTAACTTCACGCACATACAATTTTGTGTAAAACATATTTTTCTGATAAACTATAATACTTTCTGAGATAACCATTCCGGGACTTTTGGATTTCATTGTTTTATTCATAAATTAAAGAATAAATTTCATAAATAATTACTACCTTTATAAACTAATTCTTTCTCTTTTCTTACAAAATGTGTCAATTAATTATTAAAAGATAATTCCTAAATTAATTTGGTTTTGGCTTCTGTTTTAAAAAAGATTTTTATCGTTTTAGAAATATTTAAGGTATGTATCAAATCTAAAAAAATAAACTTACCGTCGTTAATATGCAACTGTGACATTTCTAAAGGTGGCACCAAATCTGGCTGGATTACAATAGCTTTCCGAACTTGTCCAACATTTGCTAACAACTACAAACATAACCATAATAAAATACCCAATGTATATCTGTTTAATATGTATGTAACGTACTGTGTTAAACATACGTATTGAATTTTTATATATACATATATATATAGAGCCATATTAAATTTTTATACTAGCCAAATAAGAGATACATACTGCACGATTATTTTCTCTCCAGCGTGATACCGCAGTATTGTCATGGATGTTCATTGCTACCAGTTTTGCATCTTGGACCATTGGAGCAACGCCTATTAGAAATAATATAACAATTAATTACAGAAAAATTGTAAATAAAACTTTCTTTAAGTTTTGTATATTCATGAGTTTCATTCCTTTCAAATTTTAATTTTTCTTTGTCGATCCAAATTCGTATCATATTATCTTTCTTTGTTGAACTGAAATCGGTACTAATCATAGTATATCTGTAGCTAGATTTCTGAGATCATTTTTTAAATCAAATTTTAATTCCAAAATGTCGAGGATATAATAGTTTTTGAATTGCAAGCATTTATAGTTAGCGATTTTAATTAAAAGATATTAATATATATAAATATAGTACGTACTGCTTTGAAGAACATCTGTAGCGTGATTTACTCTTTGTATAAAGGCAGGATCCTCGCTGTTGTCACTTTCCTGTTTTGCCACGAGTATAACTCGATTTGCAAGACGCGCGATAGATGCTGTGTTATCGACCATTTTCTGCGGTAAGGCCTTAGCGATCGCTTCTTCGCAAAGGAACGAATGCTTTTGCATCTGTTCTTCAGAAATTTTGATAAAATCACCGCTATTGGTCGCTTCATCGCATAATGCTCGTGCCCGTTGCATAATTTCCGCATATTGTTGTCGCAAATTTTCAAAATGCTCGTCCGCGGCTTTGCTATCCGGATAAGTCATGCGAATCCGTCCGGCATTGATCAATTGTGGTGTCAAAGATTCCACTTGTGAAGCACTAGCGGATAGCGCTTCGGCCAATTTCTTGTTTCCTCCACTTCCTGCAACAATGCGATGAATTTTATCATTTAAAAGAAAAAGTTCAACAAAAAAAAAGAAATGTTTTTTCCCAAAGAGACTGTTTTATATTATGTTTCTGCTAACTCTCTAAATCTTTTTTCTTTTAAAAAAATATAAAATTTTATAATATCAAAGTATACAATATTAAGTACATACCGCCAGCTGCGACCATCCTTGCGGTTTTTGCCGCTCTATTCGAAAACGTCTGCAATGCGCATGTTTTGTCATTAAAATTTTGTTCACGTCCTGGTGTGCCTGCGGGAGTCAAAACAGCATCTGTGAATTGCTTTAGAGGCGTAGTGATGTCAATAAAATCCTCAACAACGCGAGATACAACGGCTTGTTGTATCCTATTCTTTAACTCATAGAGTTTGTGAGATAGCTGTCGCGCAATGTCCTGAGCGTGTGGAGTGTTGCCTTGGCCATGGGCGCAGAGGTCGGCGAGCTGATGAGATAAGTTGTCCACTTCATCGCATAATTGCAAAATCTCCGCTTTGTGTATACCTGGTAAGCCTTCAGCCACCTATTGCTCGAACATGAAGTTGTCAATATTAGTAAAGGATACAAAATTAATAAAAAAACTAATGTATGGAGCACTGCAAACATCACTCTCTCAAAAACAAATTTTTTATTTTAACTTAGAACTTTGATTTTAATTTAGAAGAGATACAGTTGTTTGTTAGTGTACGCTTGTTAGTATATCATTAAAAAAAATATATATATGTATGAATGGAATTTACTTTTACAAGATTTTAAATATATTTAAATTAAGCTTCAAATAAACGTTTATCTATAGAATTGTAATTTAAAAAGAAATCTAGCAAATCTTATTAAAACTTTGAAATTTATTTATTAACAGAATTTTTGTTTGTATCATATATGCAGGTTAGCAAAACATTAAAAAATTTTACTGAAATCATTCTTATCTATAAATTTCTAAGAATTGTACTATCATCGAAGTCCAATTATACAAAATTTGTGATATTTGAAATACTCCATATGGTTCTCGGTGATACTAAACATTGATAATAAACATTATATGTCGGAAAAATAACAAAATGTATTTACAGACTCACATTTGCTATAGGTTGCTCATTCTTTCTATGCGCAGCATTGAAGATATTAAGTATTATAGAGTATATATGACTTTTTTGAAATATTATATAAAAAATAAACGATAATAATGTGTTGCTATATTTACATCATGTATGTAATAAATATTTAATACGACTGAAATTGTTTCAATAGAAGATGATTACATCATACCTTTTTTCCTTCGTGTATTATTAAAGCTATAGCCCTTTTACCGAGTCCCTTGTCATCATGTTGTGGATTCAGAAGCCATTTATTCGCTTGTTCTAATCGACCTGCCACCGTATGAGCTGTTTGCGCAGTTCCCGATTTATCCGCTGCTATCAAAGCAGATGCTATCAAACTGCGAAGCTCATTTAATTTCTCCTTAATACTGCGTGCTAAGGCTTCTGCTTGGGGTGTAGTGCCTTCATATAGATATATACATAAAATTAGTTAAACAAAATCGAGTTTCTTAAACTAAATGCATATGTAACATTTCTATAATAAGAGTAAACATGATATAAATATTGCGTCCCATTATTCACTGAAAATCTATAGTCCACATTATTGGATCTTTTTGTGGTACTTGCAGAAAATAACGATACGCAGCCACAATTGTACGCAAGTTACCTTTCTCATTTTGGCGTAGTTCGCAAAGAGCATCAGTCATAGTGACAATTTGTGAAGCTAGTTTAGCTATAGGTTCTGCCTGCGATGGAGATAGATAATGTTCCGCCAAACGTGACGCCTGTTCTATTATTTGACGAAGACTTTTTTCACCTACGCCACCTCTTAGGGCCAATCCATCGTCTAACCAATCGTAAGCCGCTCGTATCCTGGATTCTATAGCGCTTTGAGCCTTCTTCAGAACCTAATATAACAAAATATAAAAATATAACACATTTATTATCTTACTGTTAATTAAGTTTACAGGATTGCATTAAGTAAAATAACAAAATAAATTACAGTTAATTGATCAGCATCCCATTCTTCTTCGTCATATGTTGTCAATTGCAGTACCCGAATAATTTCATTCAATTCATCAGACATTCTTCCAGACAAGTAATTACGATTTTCTGCTGCTTCGTCCGCACCTTTCCCACCTTGTGAAATGATATGAATAAAAATCTTCATGGAACAAATTAGAATTGGTGCGAGTGTTTTCACCTGCAAGTGTATTAAGCATTAATATTTGAAATTATTGATTGCACACATTATCTTACACTACACAGTAGCATTAATATATATTGTATATAAAATCATTGTAGAAAAATATGCAAATATATAATCTCTTAACACTCACTTGCTCTAAGCAGCGCACCAATATCTCCCGATGTACTTGATGTGTTAATTCCTTTTCACGAGCGCTCACTTCTCTTGACACTTTGCTGAGGCATGGGCTTAAATTCTTAAGAAAATGTACTAGATCTTCCATTGTTTCAATAACTTCGGTGACAGCCAAATAATCTAAGACACGTTTGCATTCTCGTATAATTTTTCGTACTTCGCTTTCATCAAAGCAGAGAAGTAAGGAACTTGTGCCTTGCAAGATACCGCGTGAGCCTTCTATAAGCTTTTTCCTTAAAAAGTAAAGGCGGTTTAAATTTACTTAGTATTTGAAAATTTAATTTCATATAAAAGTTACATAAAAATTTACCTAGCAGGTCCAGAATATGGATCTTCCTTCAACATTGCCGATGCTTCCTCCAGAAGACGGGAAGCACCTTCAACACGTTGCAATGCTGCTGGCATATCTTGCTTAAGTAAAGCATCATCAGATGAGTTTATAGTTTCTTTCCCAACCTGAAAATTAAAATAGATACAATATAATAAAATAAAGTTATAAATGTTTGCAATTATTTTTATAAAGAAATTTTTTTGATGAAAGATTTCTTTATAAAAATAACTGCATCCAGAAAATACATATCCAAGCAAAAAATCTAGAGCTGAAATAAAAAACTAATTTTTACACTAAACTTTTTTAACTTTAAGTTTCAAAATTTTTTGGGTAATTTTGATCTTTTCTTTAGTTGCAAACACTTACTTTCACAAGATTAGTTACAGCCATGCTAACAGCTTGTACAGGCCTTCCCAAATCCGGCATTGCATTTCCATCTTCAGCTTCTTCATGTAATATAACAAGTCTTGATACCTACAGAAAATATAATAATTATTAAAACATGCTCATCTTTATTTATGTTTATTTATCATTGAGCCATCTTCTCACATTGCTTAACGGATTATTAAAACAGTTTTAAATGAACATTAGTCTAAATAATTTCCATTTGCAAAAAAAAAATACAAATTTATTAAAACCGAATGAGAACAAGCCGCAGCGGTCTAAGCTATCACAGGTACGTCTATATAATTGCGTGTGAATTTATATACTACGTATATATCACAAATTTATTAATTTATACTTTATAAACTTAGGAATTTATATTATAATATGTATAAAAAAATAATATCATTATATATATAAATTTACATAAGTAAAGCTTTTTGTAAAGCATTACACAAAATATAATCTATGTATATAAATAATTTATACATCTAATATTAATTGTTAAGGTTTTTGAATAGTTGCCGCGATCATACATTGGCTGTATTCCAAAATTGACTGCCAGTACTAAAAATCTATAGTTTACGTCACGAGCACTATAGGTTTTTAGTACTGGCAGTCAATTTTGGAACACACCCATTATAGGGTATTGATGTCATCATAAACAAAAAATAATACATTGTCGTTTCTTGCATGCCATTTATAAATAAATAGAATTTGGATAAAATAAAATAAGGACGCTTTGTAAATATATATAAAAAAAAACACTAAAACACTTGTAAAAGTTGGGGGCCAAAGGTATTCCTATTTTTTTTTAACAATCAGTAAATAATCGTAAAAGATACATAAAATGAAAATAGGCTACGTTTGCGCAATAAACAGAAGTTGGTAAAAGCACTTTATACGCATATTTATGATTGAAAATAAATTTAGCGTGCAGTTTGAGGAACTGAATATAAGTACATAAAATTACAGAATTATTTCAGCACTAAAGATCCAGCTTGACCGTTTAGAGCTTTAATTTCTACTTCGTTGTGTAATCTCATTACGGTTTCATAAAACACTTTGTATTATTTATTGACTGTCCGGACATAAAAGAGGGAAATTAGATTTGGCTCATTTTTACAAGTGTTTTAAAAGAAACTCATCATTGTATTTTATTATACCTAAATTTTCTTTATTTACATGCAAGCAACTTCAACGTGTCATTTATGTGAAAAATCATATAATTTTACTTAAAAAAGTAAAGATAAGTTTCTTTTGGTGCCTGCACCTAGAAAATCCATCATAAAAAGATATGTCCCTTTCAAAACCGTTCCACTTTTGTTTGAAATGTTTTTCTATATTTTTCATTCTTTTCGAATTATTGGCACATTTTACATCGGTCATCATATAATATATGCATGTATGTGTGTATGAAATAAACTATTGCGTTATTTTAGAACTTTATTTATGTATACAATGTATAAAATTATTATTAAAGTGTTCATCTTTTTAATAAAATATCTTAAATTTTCCGTTTAAAATAATCAATTATAAGAGGTCAAAGATTAGTTTTCAACTTATAATTGTGTTTAATTATATATATCATGATAGTAAACTTAAAAAATTTGTTATACGCAGGAGTGCAGCAAGCGCTATGGGATCCTCCCTCTTATATTATATTCTCTCAATTAAAATTTTATAATTTTTCATGTTAACTATAACAAATAAATGTGTAGATAAATAAATAATTTATCTACCCATTCATTGATTTATACATTTATTTATTTAGTAATGTAAAAAATTATAATAAAATAAAATTTTAAACGGAACAATATACAGTACGAGGAGCCTTATGGTATACTGCGCTTTTCTGCACACTCTGCCTGAGTATAATCCGATTGATCAACTTTAATCGTTAATAATTCGATAAATAATAGTTTGAGTCAAAATTGGGAAAAAAAACTTTAGTTAAAAATTTTCTCCTCTTTTAGTTCCAGAAGTATTAAGAATTGAGACTCCCTGTATATTCAGAGCATCTATCATGAAATAAGTCGAAATGGATTCTAATCAGAATAATTTTGTTTTCGCTAGAATATAAAAATCTAAGAAATAATTAAATAATTCAAATTGATCCAGTTTGTACCATTCCATAAGATATATTTAGTTATTTTTATCTCATTGTATTATAAGAAAAGTGTTATAAAAAATTATAAACAAAAAATAAATATTAATATTATTACTGTTTATTATAAAAGTTAACTATATTTAAATTCGCAGGCATATCAAAATGTAAAATGAAAGTTGGTTCATTATATATTAATATGTAGGAATGTGTGGGATGATATGACACTATATGCTCTAACATGTCCTTATTTGGACAGGTTGGAATTAGTAATATGCAGGGAAGATTTTCCTCTCAGCCAAAGAGATTAAATTTCATTTTAGAAACTGTGTGATATGTCTGAAAAAGATATAGCAGCCCTGTTCTATATATAGCACGTGATGTCATAGTCCTATAAAAAGCATTGTAGATGAAACAACGAGGTTATACCCTGTAAATTTGCCTGCTGTCAAAATATGAGCTTGAATGACTATCACATCAGCTGAAAACGGTTAATTTTCATGTTTTTTTATTATCTATATTAAATGCAATTTTTGCAGCAAACAAACAGCGAAAATTAAAACGGCTACAATAAACAATTAAATCGGACCATAAATAGAAAACGTTGTTATATGTGAGAATTTTGTAGATGGAAAGTACACATTTGTTTATTCAACGAAAAATCATATAATTTTTTAAAAATATATTTTTAATTATAATTACTATTTTCGCTGTTAATTAAATTAACATATAACATTCTTTGAATAAAAATTCCAGGGAAAATTACAGTGAATTTCTTAATGAAATAATTCAGCAATATTTGACGACAATGATAACAAGGAGTAATTCTTTTGACACTTGAATTACCTGCTGAGCCACTGGCTCGAGAATACTCTCGATAGTCTTGGTATGGAAGACAGGCATTTTTATTTAATTTTTAGATTACGGTGCAAAAATAACTAAAAGAGAAAGAAAAAAAGAGTTCTTTGTACGAGTTCTCGTACGATAAGAGACACGAGTTAAACCCAATTGAGTTAAACCCAGCAGAAAAAGATTAAATGACACCCATCCCTTGTTTTATTTAATTTGTTTCGAGTTGTCTACCGCACACAATCCGACCGACTCTGACCACTCTGGTCAACTGGTTTACTGGTATACTCTGAACTCTGAAAAAGACTCGGAGCAACTCGGAGTCAGACGGTATAGTATATACAGAAGCGCAACGCGTAAAGGTGTCTTTTCATGCAGATGCAATGGAATGGAAGCATATAAACTTGAAGGAGTCTTTACATGGGAGTGTCAAGCATCCAGTATCAGAGAGAATATGCAGTAATATATTAATAAATATAAGAAAGACGCGTATTAATTGGTTCTCTATGTTTTAGAAATCCCCGCTCTACAAAATGTACCAGAGTAACCGCAGGTTTAACTCCTAATTTAGGACATTCTCCCCTACATAACATACATACATATATTGCACTTGTTTAGAATTTTGTTTCTTTTAATATCAAACATATCCTTGTGAAGTTAACATTAAATTCTTATTGCAATAAATCTTATTTAAAATAATGTAAGTATAGATTTTTTGTGTACTATAATGGAATATAAAATATTTTTTTACTACGTCGATCCGCCATCAGGGCCCCGATTCTCTAATCTATCGTAAAAGAAACGTATACGAAAAATTAGGAAAATGCTACGGTACACGTTACGTATACTATAGCATTTTCCTATTTTTTCGTATACGTTTCTCTTACGATGGATTAGAGAATCGGGGCCCAGAGGTCTATTGATATTCGCAAATTCTAGAGATCCTATAATAAGAGTTTGGCCAAAGCGGACCAAAGATGGCGGATAGAAGGAGATAACAGATATTGCTTTCTTTCTCGTATTACGCTATGTGTCTCTTTCTATTCTCCGAACTCGTTTTCCGACAATGTACAAAGCTATCCGAAGAATGCCGAATGGACCAAGGTAGAGAACCAATCAGAAGTTGAGCCCGCTTTGGTCAAACTCTTATTATAGGATCTCTAGCAAATTCTCGTGAGTGCTTTAATACGCGTATATCTCTTTATATAGAATCTCGATTGAATAACTCTTGTAGGCGTATAAGGTAGGCTTCCACTACAACGCTTTACTGATGAGTCCAGTAATGGAAGCTGGGACGAAACGCCAATTAAGTAATATTCTTCACAATATATAAAAATTAATTCCATCGTTTACTGATGATGGTCAGATTAAAGGCCGAATTGTTTACTATAATAATAAAAATTTCGTTTTAATATTCTACGAAATACATTATATTTTCGCTAAATCTATCTAGCGTCGTGGTGTATGCTCTTTTTTAATTCCTTTGTTTAAAATATTTTTATATAAAGAATAATTTTACAATATATATTCATTCCTTGAAGTGTAATTTGTACATTTTTTTTTATTGTTTACGACTTAAAAAATATTAGTATCGTAATTTTCTTAAGAAAAAATTTATTCTTAAAATGATTAAAAAATGATGAATGTGAAAAATAGAATAACATTCTATTTTTCACATTCATCATTTTTTAATCATCAATTAATATATACACATATATATATATATATGTAAACATGGCCGGAGACGCTACCGCGTCTCCTGATACGCGCTAAGAGAATGAAATTATGTATCATATTTACACTTTTTCGATATCTTACTTTCTTTTTTTCATTTTCTTAAATTCGCTCTGCTGATTAGCAGCTTCACCAAAAATTTTATTTATTTTTTGTCTGCGTATGATATCGCTCTTAATTTGCTGTCCGATTTGTACTTTAGCTAAGAAATCACGATCTTTTCTAATTTCACGAATTGCACCCTTAAACTCTCTTTTATATTTATGCAATAGTTTTTCTCTTTCTGCTTTCTCCTTAGACATGGATTTGTTTCGTTTCCCACTATATCTGTAAAAGAAAATAATATTTGAAATAACATCGTATATTAATATACTATAGTACTAAATATTCTAATAATTTTAAAATCATTAGCATACGCTCTCTCTCTCTCTCTCTCTCTCTCTCTCTCTCTCT
>NW_017280167.1:710548-792230 GCF_001594065.2 Cyphomyrmex costatus
ATTTAGGCATGCAAAAATATATAGGGTACCCCATAGTTTGTGACAAAACATAGTTAGTGTGTGAGAAAAGCAGACTAAACTGAATCAAAAAGTCCTATACCATTTTGCAGTTTTTGCAAAGGAAAAATTTAATTACTAAAAATTGCTGAGTAAACAAGTATCCGTCCAGCCTACTATTAAAGGTAAACAAAATGTTTGTAAAAATTTATGGGACACCCTGTATACAAAATAAATTATAATATTATAAAATTTATAAATAAAAACTATTTAATAGTTACATTGCCATTATTTTTGGTTCATAAGTTTTTAAAGGTTTCGGCCTTTTCTTTTCTTGCACAATATATTCCAGTTTTTTATTTTGTAGAAATTCGAGTTCCGTAACCAGTTCTTTTATACGATCTCTTACGTATGGTGGATACTGGTTGAATTCATTTATTTTTAACAATTGAAGAATGTGCTCAAATATTGAATATGCTGATTCTAATTCTTGAAGCTGATTTTTAAATTCGATAAGTAGATTGACTGCAGTTAACAAAGATCTTATTCGAAAAATATCATCTAATTTTTCGTGGATTAAATCACTTGCAAACATATGTGTGCTGTTTGAATCAATTGTATTAGCGGCTTTATTGACTACCAGAACTTTATTTGTAGTTTTAAATGGGGGAATAATTTTCATATTTTGTGTCAAGACTGCAGGAGTTGTTATGTAGATGATGCCTCGTAAGAAATTAATCACAGACGGTGCAAATCGCTTGCTTAATATTGTATACTGTAATTTAAAAAAATGATTACAATTGCTTGCATTTTCTCAATTTAACACAATACGAAATGTGAATAAAATATACCCACTTCTAAAATAAGGGTGCATATAAAAAGACCTTTCGAAATATCACTTCGGTATTTTTTTATACGAGCTTGAATTAATATTTGCGACATAAATATTAAACAAGGACTAACAATTGGATGTCTGAAGTCAGATGTTGGAAACAACAAGGACACCAATTTAAAGAATATAAGCTGAAAAGTAATATATACATTTTAGGTACAATGTAGTCTATTTTAAATCATACAGTAGGATATCTTAAAATCGTTAAATTAAGAACTTTAAGACAAAAATATTTCAGCGAAAAGTTGCTGAGTTACAAAAGAAAAAGAAGTGACCGCGTGATTGACCTTTAGAAAATATCATAAGATCAGATAAAGTTACTTTAAATGTTTTAAATGAAATTATACATTTTGTATATAATTCTTTTAATTATTCTGCATATAAAAGTATTAAGATAAAAATACCAAAAAACCAATAGTTCGCGATATAATTTGTATTGCCACATATTGATATGAAGAATATTAAATATCTCGTAAATTATTAACTTTTTGATATACCTATATCTTAATATCTTTATACGCACAATAATTAGATAAATCATATTGTGTAAACAAATTCAAATTTTACTTTAAGAATTAAATTAATTTTGAAATGTCCTCTACCTATAAAATAATTGTTTTCACTATGTGATCCCCTATTGTACTGAACACAGTATTGGTATATCAAAACTACTTTTTCAATTAGTACCTTCAAATTTTACTAATAATTAAATCGGTCACTTTATATGAATTTTGTAAAGGTCTTACCGTGTCCATGCCAGGAAATTTTGTCTTATTTTTTTCAAATTTATTATATTTCTCCTCGATTACTTCTTGTATACAGATTTTAGCATTCTCTGAATTCATATGTGCTAAATCATAAAGATAAGGACATAATCTAAAATAAAAGTTACATATAAGTAAATGGAACTATTACATACACAATAAAGCATTAAAATAAATAAATAAATATATATATATATTTATAATATAAAGCTAATAAAATAAGTATATATCTATACCTGTCAAAGATTTGAAAACATTTAATTAAATCATCAGCACTTTCTGTAGAAGCACAGTTGTTTATATATTGTAATAAATATACAAATAAACTTGACATTTTTTCTCTGTTTCTGCCATCTAATGTCCAATGATTACATTTTATAATACGATCTACAATTACTGACTGATAATCTGCATTATAGTGACTTAACAACTTTTCTAACTCTTCATAACTCTCTGGAGCACTGTATGTATAAGATAATTCGTTCCGTGCTTTTTCCATTATCTCTTTTTGCTTTGAAAGATCGTTTCTGATCTGCTGTATTTTGTCACATGAATTTTGTACATGTGTACTGTTACTTTGTTTCAGTATTGATTTATGATTAATCTTATTCGACTGATTTATCTGTTTAGGATCTTTTGTCGAATCGTTACTAAACATAACACGTTTTTTACTTTCATTTACAACTTCTGTTTCACTTTCATCTTCACAAGATGATTCAGACATTTTTAAATCTGAGAAATCATCTTCAGACTCATCATTCGAATTTCCACTCTCTGAATCTTTGTCATTAAAATCTGTATCAGACTTATCTTTAGTATTAGATTCTGAATATTTTTCTTGATTTTTACTATCCTTTCTTGTATTTATGTTTTTAACTCTTTCCTTATCAGTGATGTATTCTGATTTATTTTCTGTCTGCTTATCATCATTATCATCTTCATCATTACTTTCTTGATTAATGTTGGTATCAATAATAATTGAATCATCGATGTCATCATTATCTTCAATAGTTTCCATTATAAAGCCATCCTCGAGATCATCCGCAGATTTATGCTTGAACTGATTACCAGTATCGCAGACAAATCCTTTCATTCTTGCCAGTCTGTCAGCTTCAAGTTTCTCCAATTTCTCTTTTTCTTCTTGAATAATCTGTTGTTCCGATTTCAATTTCTCGGATGGATGACCTCTAGCTTCAAATTTCAATTGTCGTACAGCAACATCATAAGCATCAGTCTTCGTTGTATCATCAATATTTTCGGTAGATTTTTTGGAAGCAGACATAAAGGGTAAGAGATCTTTCCATTCAGAATCAAGTTTCTCTGTGAGACCTATTGTTTCCTTCCGTATTTTTTGTTTTTCTGCCTTCTGTTTTTTCGATTCTGCAATAAGTTGATCAATTAAATCTTTCCTAGACAACGTCGAATCTGCTTTCGACAAAATGCCTCCACCAAAATGAGCTTCTTGTACAAAATTTTCATCTAGCTTGCCACTAACATTTTCGTTATCGCTAAATTCGTCATCACTCCTAGGATCATCAAATTTCTCAATCTCTTCAAGAGTTTGTCCTCTATGTGTTAATACTTCATCGTTTAAATTAAAAATCTTATCCCTTTTATGTGCTTTCATGCGTTCCATGGCAAACCTCGCTGTTGCCTTATCTTCTGTGTTCATAGCATAATTCTTTTCACCAATACGTTTGTCTAAAAAAACATTGTTTTTATCTTGTAATATATATTCTTGCAGAAGGCTTTGTTTACGCCTATTAATAGCTTTTGCTCTCGAAATTCCTGGAAGTCCACGATCATTTTTGCTCTTACGACCTAATACTTTTTGTTTGTCTCTATTAATCTGTATTTCAAATGGGTTTGTTTGATGAAACTGTTTCTTGTTTTTTTGTTGTACAGATTCCGATAAGTTTTTTTTCTTCATCTTACCCATTTTATGTAATAGTTTTGCGTATTAACGATACTATTTATCATATCAAAACTAAAGCAAAACTAAAGCGAATTGTGGCGCTAGAAAATAGAAAACGATAATAAGTCAAGGTAAAGGCAATGGAGGGTAACCGTCTCAAAAATCGATTAAATTATACTCATTCGACACGTTTTTCCATAAAACGAAAGAATTTTGCAGAAATAAGCGTCGCTCTGTCCCGCAAACCGAGATATTAAGCGTTAAAATTAACAAAATATTGAGGTTAGGAAACGTGTCACTGATTATTTGGCTAAAGTAAACAATTACTACAAATATTTTGGTACTTACCTATTGTAAATTTTTTATGAAATTTTACACGTACAATGATTGACGTACATACATGTGTTCACTCATCAGCTCACACGTGCTTGTATGTACTGAATCTGCATGAATCCATAATCATGCATCACATGGAAATGCAAATTCCAATTTTCTAATTCAAATTCCAAGCCGCGATCAGCGCCATCAGTCGGCGACCTAGTGCAGCCGGTAGCACACACGAGCCAAACCCGCGTAGTTGAGACATTTGGTTGCGTTCAGCAGGGAAAGCAGCTTTGCAACTGTTGTAAAATTCTTTAATATGATTGGTCTTGTCCTTACTTTCTTATTAGATCTAAATGTATAAGCCAATCATATTCAAGAATTTTACAACAGTTGCAAAGCTGCTTTTTCTGCTAAACGCACCTTTGATAGCGGAGAGAGGAAGTTCTACTCATTAAAAACTTATTTAAATATTTTTTGCAATAAGAATTAATTATTTACAGATTTCAATATGTTGTTCAACATTATTCAAATCTAAAATGCATTAAGAAGAGCATAAAAAATAATCAAGTTGTCGGACAATTGAATTCGATTAGCACTGCTATATAGTTTAGCAGAGACTTTTGCGTTTCGAGACCGGAAAATTGTTCAGCACGCAGTTAAAATGACTACACATACGTAGATAAATTTATATGAAGTTAAACTAACATCCAAGATCCAGCTAGACCTTTAAAGATATTGTTTCTTATTGATTGTATTTCTCACAATGAATATATATATATATACATATACGATCTATAAGATTTAATATTAATTAATTTTTACCAATAATTCACACATAGTTTGGATCCTGTGTGCGATGTTACCGGGTGCGTTCCCATTCATTTCGTTTTAGTGCAGTAACCAGTGGCCGCCATTTTGCTGGATACTGCACTGGAGAAGCGTTCCCAAATGACTGGATACTGGCTAGTGACGTCGTAAATACATGCAGCCTCGCACGCGTAATAACCTAAAAATTGTGTTGAATAATGTTGAACAGTTAAGGTTGAAACATTATTGCTAGTAAAGATTATTGTATTGATAAGTAATTATTTCAATTGACAATATCAATAAGCGTAGCGTTATTTTCATGTATTCTAACGACGGCTATAACATATGTTTGTATAGTCACGTTGAAAAACAAATTATTGTACATAATTCTATTTTTTCAATAAGCTAACAATAATACTAGCAATAATTCTGTTAGCAATGGTAACTCTACTAGCAGTAATTCTGTTCACACTATTACAATTTTTGTATTACGCGTGCGAGGCTGCATCTATGTATGACGTCACTAGCCAGTATCCGGTCATTTGGGAACGCTTCTCCAGTGCAGTATCCAGCAAAATGGCGGCCACTGGCTACTGCACGTACTGAAACGAAATGAATGGGAACGCACCCATAATGAAATTATACCTCGTTATGATAATTTTCTGTTACAATCAGATATTTTCGTAACGTTCGAAAAGGATCATCATGCATGTGGGAAGAGGAAGAATTTTGAAAAGTTTGCAACAGATTGTTATCTTTAATAAATCAAATGACATACAAAGGCCAATCGCAGCAATTCTCATTGTTTTCTGCAACAACAAACTTTGATTCTCATACCCTATTGATTTAAATGTAATACTTCGCAAGGACACGTATTACTCCTAAGATATAACTTCTGAGGATCGCAGTATTAACGTGTTCAACGGCGCATCGTCCTTGCGATTGGCTTTCCTTTTTCTCAATCTCTTGTCTCGCTTTACAAAGAGTAGCTCGCTCGTTTTCGATTGTCGAGCTTACACATGTACACAAATTTAACATTCACGCACGCATACACACACGCGAGAGCACGCTAGGAGGAAAAAAAAGGAAAACGCAACGCGCGGAAAGATAATTAACTCTGCTCAATTCACTGAATCGCTGAATCTAAGTAACGTCTAATTTAACACTGTCGAAATTCTAATGGCGCCACTCAATCTCCCTCTCCTTTTTGGTTCACCTGTATCGCCTCTGTTGTTTTGTTTCCCCTTTATTCTTCGTAAAACTATACTTGAATCCAAATTTTGGACCACTCAAAAAGAATGAAATGCAAGTCCAAAATGAAGGAAAATATGTGCTTTAATATAGGTGAGAAGGGATAGGGAAGATTTGGCTGAAATCGAAATTGGGAATAAGAGGAATAAGGAGATGAATGGAAAAAAGCTGAATTCGCAAACTCAATTGATATTGTCATAATAAATGCTAAAAAAAAGAAAGAAAAAAAGATCAGCCGGCTCAAAGGCCAATTCAATATAACCTTTGCTATTAATAACAGTACACAACTAGCGCTCTGATAATAATAAGTATTAATAATTAATTATAGTGGTAATATAAGAAGAATACTTATAATATTAAGAATAATGACAATATAATCGTAATAATAATAATAATAATAATAATAATAATGACAATAAGAATAATCGCAGCAAAGATGCGGTTTTCGTTTTTTATTAATATATTCCTAAATAGTCGTCGCAATCATATTGGATCCTGACGTCATAAACGAGAAAAGTTAGTTTCTTGCATGGCATTTGTAAAAAAAAAAGAAAATATGGATAAAACAAAATAATCAGATCGCTTTAAAATATTTGTAAAAATGGAAAAAAGTTATTTCTTACCTGCCCTGACAATTGATAAATATAGTTGTAAAAGATACGTAAAGTGGAAATAGTTACACACATGTACATTGAATAAACGTCGTATTTAATTTTCTTCATAATCTTTTATAACCATTTATTGACTGCCAGAACAAATAAAGACAGCTTTCATCCATTTTTACAAATGTTTAAAGCAATTTTATTTTATCTAAATACTTTTTTATTTACAAATATACCCACAAGAAACTCTTTAACATGTCATTTTTCGTTTAAGACGATCCAATATAATCGCGGCGACACTCAGGAAGCTTAACTTAATTTTTTTACGAACTTCGCGCAGCGAGAAAGTTTATATTGCGATTGATGAGTCGTCCCGCAACAAAAGATGTAGATTGCATCCTGTTTATAGCGCAAATGTTGGATAATCGCTACATATAATTGTCGTCCGCTACGCATATCTATGACAAAGCTACGTGATAATAATAGCGCGTGACAATGGATAACAGTGATGGTGTGTGTGTGTGTAACTTCACCAAATATACAAAAACACAAGTATATGGAACTCCGACGCCACTTTGCTGATACTTTTAATACTCTAGCAAAGAGGTCTTTCGTTCACCAACCGCGCAACGTTCATTCGTAAAACAGCAAACAAAACACCAAAAGCTACTCCGTAACAGCTACCCTTTTTGTTACATGTATTACTAAAGAAAATTAAAAAAAAAAAGGAAAACAAAAAACCAAAGAACATACGATAGGGATAATCAATAGTCATATAAAATGCGTTAATTTATGTGTGGCAATAGTAGTATTAATCTTTTGTGTTGCTTTACTTCGATAGTACTTCTCCCACTAGACACGATTCAACATATAGAAAGTTCATCGTAATTATTTAATAATTTTTTTATTATTTATAATTATTCTCTTAAAGCTGTCTAAAGACTCACTGCGTGGCAGGAGCATCATGTTTTTTTCTTCTTTCATTTATTTTATATTACTTTGCTTATTCTTACATGTATCAGACGGTATCTTCATTTCTGTTTTCTTTATATCTGTTTTTCTTTCTTTGCGTTTGTTTAGTTAGGTACGTTTGTAGTTGTCCTCACTTGTTAATAACACATTTGTGTTTTGCACGCCGTATTGCGCGTATGCATTTAATAAGACAGCGTCTCCTTTTTCTAGTCACACCATAGAAGGATGTGTGTGTATGTGTGTGTATGTGTATGTATGTGCGTGTGTGTGTGTCTATATGTATATATTGATATCTTAAATATCTACTACTTGTAGATGCTTTTATGATTTGTAACTTGTATAGATCACAATATCATATCATCTGCGCTTTTAAACGATTTTTTGTGACTTTTATCCCCTGTTCTCATTTACAATGCTCCTTTGAACACTATACAATGTGTCTGCACAGATTGATTCTTGCTAATCTCACTCCACCTTTGAAAAAACAATCAATTAAATTTTATGATAAATAAAAATGTAAAGTATGATTGTGTAAAAGCTTATCAACGAAAAATGGAATATATTATTTTATCCATTTCATTAGATAACAACGTATGATATACACACATGCACACACATGTACACACAACAGAGCGAGTTTTACTAAAAAATATCATTACCAACAAATCTTAAAATTATTATTATTACCAACAATCTTAACATATGTTTTATAAAAAAATATCTCGGATAAAATTTGTTTAGTTGAAGGAGACATTCTGCAGTCAGTATGATTCCAAAATTTCAAAATCATGTAAATTGTTTGAAATTAAACTATGTTCGGGTTTTTTTTTTTTTTTTACATAAATCGTATTTTCCTCATATTGCATTAAAAAAAACATTAAATCACTGAAACATGAAAATAAAGATATTTTGTATTTTCGTCATGATACATTCTAATGCAAAATATCTCATAAAGTATTTTTCAATATCCTTATGTTAATATTCTATACATGTTTTGTAAAAGAAAAAAATATTTAATTAACAATCTAATTTTTTGCATAGGTACAATATATTTGCAATAAACAATTGCATTTTTGCTTTAAATATGTGATTACTTATCTTTTAAATAAATTCTTTTCGTTATTTTATACATAAAATTATTTTTAAAGTTATTAAAAATAAATGCGAGTTATTTCATGTTTTATATATCAGAATCAGGATAAAATATTTTGCTAACTAATTACTATGACTTTGAATGTTAATTTTTTTTACGTTCATAATAATAAAAAAAAATGATTTATGTAAAAAAAAATATACAGTTTCATTTACAAAACTATCCAAAGAACGTCGTGTGCTATCTATTGATCATAGATTCTCACTTGAAACTAAATAAACTTAATCCAAAAGATTTTTCCACAATACTCATATCTTAAGATTAATTGGGGATTGTATAATTTCGTGTACAATTTACACGCACGCACGCTCATCCTTTCCTCTCTTTCTCATGCTGTGTGTAAGTGTGTGTAAGTTGTCTAATAATGCACAAATCACTTCTGCCGAAGGGACGTACAGATAGGTCGGATTAAATTGAATCGGAAAGTTCTGTATTACTTAACGATTTTCGTAATAATTAATAACATAATCATTAAAAAAGGATCCTCAAATAAATATGGCGATATTTAAATAAGTATATCCGCTCGAAGAGATAGTTTAGCTTTACATATGTTTATAGTTGCTAACGGTGAGATATTTAAGTTCTGTCCTAATATCACTTTACAAGTAGCTAAACAGAAGCAGTTTGTAAATATTATGCCTTTCGTACAGCACACTTCCAAACATTTCGCTGCGTGAGAGAGGATGCACGCTCATTCGTGGATTTTTAATCATTATTTCATAAAAGATTGCGAAAATTATGAACTGATACAGAACGTCGATCCAGTTTGGCTTCCTTTAGTTGTTCATGCACGAGGTAATTTATAAATTATGAAACAATCCTGTGAATGTGTGTGCATGCGTGCGTGTTTAATTAATCATAGGAGTGTTTAAAAGATAGAATAAACAATTAAGTTGAAAAATGTGTACTTAAAACGGATAAAATCGAGGATCTTATTTTAATATTTTTTTTTAATCCACTCGTGCGTACTTAAGAAATTGTTATTGTATAATTTATATTTCATATATTCATCAAAACTTACGTGCTAAGTAAATTCAGTCCAGCCGAAATTGTAATTTTAGAAGAAAATGCAACTGAGGAATAAATTTTATCGAAATATAATAAGTTTATCACTAGAAAATAAATAAAATTTTATTCATCTCATATGAAAACACGAACACGCCGATTACGTACTCAATTCAATTGCAATTTTAATTAAATACGCTTCTTTTTAATTAAACAGTTTTTTTAAATATGTATGTACTTTTTTCTTTTTGTACAACATGCTTGCCGTTTATTCGCACCAGTGCGAAAAATATAGATTTAGATCAGTTTGTCATTTCAATTGGAAGAATAAAAAAAAAAGAAAGAATATGTATATATAGGGTTGTCTGATTAAATTAGAAATCCTGAATATTTCACTTATGTTTGATCATAACGAAAAAAAATTCAGATAAAAGTGGAATAGTTTTGAAGAGGACATATTTTAGTCACGTTGTTTTCTTTTCTAAATGTAGACACGAACAAAATATGAAGGTCATCTCTATTTTTAAAAATAGAATTGTATGATTTTTTTTTACATAATGTGTTTTTTCCTCTAATTATTCCGCATATAAAAATATATCTTGATAAAGACATAAAAAATCAATATAGTTCATGAAATATTTTATGTTTTATATTAGCACATATTAAACATGAAACATTAAATATCTCAAACTACTAATTTTTTGATAGTTTGATAATCTTAATATTCTTATGAACAGAACAGTGAGATGAATTAATTAATATAAAGAAAACATAATTGCTTTAAAAAAATATGTAGGCAAAATGAATAATCTTTTAAATACACAACTATGTATTTTCTTTACACCTATTCATTTATCTTATTAGTCTACTCATAAAAAATTAACAATTATCAAAAAATTAGTAGTTTACGAGAATTTAATATTTCATGTCAATATATGCGTCAAAATAAAATATATATCTTCTAAAAACTATTGATATTTTAATATATTCATCTTACATAATATTTTTTAACGCAGAATAATTAAAGGAATTATATTATGTTACACTATTATTAATTTATTTAAAAATTATTCTCATATATTACAGTTTTCTCAATACTTTAGCCATAATTTGGATATTTTTTGTATTTTTCTCTCAAAATGCCACCTGAAAATTTTCTTAAACTTTTGGTATCTCTAAAAAATCTTTCGGTAAGAAAAAACCTCCAGATCTGGTAGAAATTTTACTAAGTTAGCAACACTAATTATGTGAAAAAAAATCATAAATTTATTTAAAATAATGAAAGTAACCTTCATATCTTTTTGACATCTATATCTAGAAAAAAATAACATGACCAAAAAACATCACCAAAATTATTTTACTTTCATTTAAAACATTTTTTCGTATTATCAAAAATAAAATATGTAAGATTTTCAATTTAAGTGGTCCACCCTGTGTATATACATACACACACACATATATACATATATATGTATATATACACAAATATACATATATATATGTTATATATCATTATTGATATTAGCACAGCGTTGCAGAATCGAAGCGTATTAAGATTCCATTTTCTTTTGGAAGATTACTTGATTGCGTTATTCTACTCCTTGTTCTCTTAGGCTAGTATTACATTTGTTCGTTTTTTATCGTACAAATTGTTCAAGTCTATTAATTGGCTGCAAGAGAGATTCTCAGATCTCTCCTATAGTCAACCAATAAGCTTAAAAAGTTTTTCGTATGATAGAAGCACAGAAAATGTAATATTAACCTCAGTCTCGACTGTTTTTAAATATTTCTTTTTTTCTGTGTCATTCGTTTTATCTTTCTTCGTCTGGCAGGAGGGACCTAAGTAATTGGTCTAATAACACGATTCCCAATTTAATTAATTGTACATCGTCGCATTTGCACAATTGCCTAGGTCCGCGGACATTGGCATTTCGTTACAATTATACAGCTAAATAGATCCTATATAAATACCTATTATGCATTCATATAATACATACCTAATATGCAATTGTTAGAAGTGTTAGAAGTCGATCATCGCACGAATTTATGTAACTTAATTACATACACGTACACACCATTTCTTGTATCGTTCACTCTTTACGGAATTATACGTTTTTCATGGTGGAATATATTTTGTATCTATCGTTATTCTTTGTGGATTCTTTGTGAAAAGTGCCGAAATTGCTTGCTGCCAATGAAGTGTATATGCAAGTACTCGTGCACAGAGAGAGTGGGTGTTTGTGTGTGTGTGTATATATGTGTGTGCGTCTGTGTGCGCGCTTCTTGCAATCTACAAAAGCTTTTATGTGTACATGATTGTGTATGCGCACTTTTCATACAAATCCATGAAAGAAAATGTAATGTATATTGAATTTATATTAAAATGTACATTATACATTTTAATATGTATTAATATGATTTTGTATTCTCTCAATTAGCATCCTTTTCGTCCTCTTTTTCACCTATGTTTTATATATATATGTATATACACACACATACACACATATACATATACATACACATATATATATATATATATATATGTGTATATGTGCGCGCGTGTATGTGTGTATCATTACTTTTAATAGAAATATGGTTCAGTTTTTAAATGAATATATGATATCGCGTGGTGCAGACAGTAATATAAATATTCGAATAAAAGATGTAAATATCTTTACATCCTTATTCTTTTATGTATACATTTTGTTCAACTTAATAATTTATTACCACAGTAACAAATCGCACTCTTGAACAAACATAATGGAGTCGCATGCAGCAACATTTTATCTACATCCAATTGCGACATTTCTTCAAGTATATTCACCAAAAGTACAGCGACTTCAAGATTTTTTTTCGGTTAAATCGCGCGACGAGAGATGTACATACTGCCTACATAGATACAATATAGATCTTGGTTTTTACCTTCTTTCCTCGCGACAATCCGCACGTTTTTCTTCTTACTTACTCGTGATATAATCGTTAATATAACAACTATTTATTCATAAATTCTGAACGATCAAATTCAATTGTAACGTGATCTACACTACAGTCCATTTCCCCTTTAAGATTTTCGTTTATTTAACTCATATATGCGGGATGCTAAATTCGTGATTATTCAAGATTGAAAAGATGTACGACAAGAAAATTAGTGAAAAACCAAACGAATATGCGTCTATGGAAAGCCAGGAAATGAACGGTAGTACTCATAACGTTAATCGATGGCAACTCGAGTTCACCTAAAAAGATATCGCTCGATAATCATTATACTCTCGATTTTCCGTTGTTGCGTATTTTTGTCCTTTTCTTTTTTTTTTTTGTGTTATCGCGTTAGTCGCACGAGCGGCAGTGACTCATTTTCCCTCTGCGCGCGCGCGCGCGTACACACATACACACACACACACACACACGTGCGCGGATGCGCGCGAACGCGCACACACGCCACATACATACACACGCAAACACACGCATCGTCATCATCATCTACCCCTTTTTCATCTCATCTTCATCTTTCCTCGTCTGCATGTGCAAACAATTGCGTAATAACTATGTCGCAAATCCGATTTTTGTTTTCTTCTTTTCTTTTTATCAAGTCTGTGATTATATGAATATACTCAACAATCAGTTGATATCCTCTGCGATATAATGGTCATATTTCAGGCGAGTTTTGGTGTTTGCGCTTAATGGCAAGTATGACGATGTGTGTTGATGACGATAATGACCCGGCGATAGTGACATTATCTCAGGTGAGGTGACGATGACGATAAATGGTCTCGATAATGATGGTGTAACAATGATTATACCGATGATAATTCTGATGACCATGTCGATGTCATAGCCGATGAATAATGACGATGACGACGATGGCATAGACTCTGACAAGTTTCGTTACTTCGCTTAATGACTTGAAAACGAGTTTACGAGTTATAATTCCCAAATGTTCGAGTTAAGTTAAAGCCTTTTTCACTTGATTAAGGGAGAGTCTAAATTTGGATTGGGATTAGGCTGCGTATTCGAGGATGGCGATGGTACCTGTGCCACCACCGAGCCTTTCCCTTCAGACAATACATTTCCTCCTCCGCCACCGCTGCTGCTGCTGCTGACACCACCGCCGCCTTCTTTCATTTTCTCGCAATAATCTGCAAAGACATCACGAAAACGTGCCCAGGACTTTTCTGGTACGGTGATGGCTGTCCTAAAGTTCGTTTTCACCTATAAGAAAGTAATTTATACATTACCTACCATCGCATATTAAATTTATTGAAAAGCTCATTAGTTTTGCTTTCTTTTTATTTTGCTGAGATTTACAATAAAATATAAAATAAATTTTTTATTAATATAAATATAAAAACAAACAATATAAATTCTTATTGGACTGCTAAATTTAAAACCGAATAAGACAATGCCACACCGGTCTAAGCTGAATCGCGGGTGCTTCTAAATAATTACGTGTGAATTTATATACTACGTACGTAATTCTTCGATTGCGCGTTGAAATTTTTTCAGACTTGAAACATAACACTATAATAAACTAGTGCATCACGAGTTAAATTGAAAAATCGAAGAATTATATACATAGTATATAAATTCACAAAATTATTTAGAAACACCCGCGATCCAGCTTAGACCGCTGTGGCATTGTCTCATTCGGTTTAAAAACATAAATATTTTTTTTAAATATCTACTTAAACAAAAAAAAGATTCCTTTTCTGTTTTTGGCATTTTTAATTGAATTTATTATTTTTTAATAGCAGCATTTGTAACCTTTAGAGGGCTCTAGCTTGTTTTTCTTAAGTTACAAAAATTTTGCTGTAAAAAAATATAAATATTGTATATTAACATTTGTTATGTAAATATGACACTTTAAAACAATATATCGATCTCGCGATCCTTAACTTCTACATTAGTTGCAATCAATTGTAAATTAATTACAACAAGTTTACATATGTATAAATAGTATGTTTATAGATTTTTGTGGTTATATATACATATGTATATATATAGTACATAAGTCTATATTGAATTTCGTATCTATAATTTTTTTTAATAATTATGACTTCAAAGCGTTGACGTGATAAAATGGTAGGTATTAATATTGCAATCACATATAAAGAATAAAGATCTTTAATGGTCAAACTAAACTTTAGGGGCTTAAATTTGTATACCTTAATTACAATTAATTAATATTACAAATTTTGAATTATTGCTATTACACATTTTTATTTATTATAGAAGAAAAGTTTATAGCTATTCTTTTTAGATAAAAAATGCATTTAATTAAAAATAGCATTGAAAAAAACAGGAAGACTTCTATAAAAGGATAGAGTAATTCCGATATATACATCGCACCTAACAAAAACTTAATTTATCAAGTATTATTTAATATATTTAAGGGGTAAATTAATTATACCAATAAAAACATTGTACTATCTACTATTATGAAAAAAATATTAGAAAATAAAGATTTTGATGGTCTGAAAGCTTAGAACGCTTGCACGGAATGCGAGAGATCTGGGCAAAGGAATATTTTTCGCAATACAATTATTTACAGATTTTAATGTTATCCAACACTATTAAGATCTTTATAAGATGTTATAAGCATCAAATTAGTATAATAAATTAAGTAATTTAATTTGTGATATTACTATTATAATGCAATCGGTTTGTATTTCAAGAAAAATTAATTCGCTGCGTAATTTAAATGACTAACATGGTAGTATATAAATTCACATAGAATTATTTAAGCACTTAAGATTCAGATTGACCGTTAAAGGCCTTCTTTCTTATCTTATGCGTTCACATATGGACCCAAAAATTCGTATTTAATATTGTTTAGTAATATTCTTTATAATAACCAATAATTAGAATTTTAATAAACATTCTCTGATCGTGAGTCTCAATAAATTAAATGCCTGATAATATATATCATATGTTTCAAGTTAAAATCTAGATAAATATTTTAAAATCTAGATAAATTGATTTTAAAAAGGAGTGCTTTTCCGATAATTTCACGTCAAGATGATCACTGACCTATTTGAGCAGATTTTTTTTCAAACAATTATAAAGAATAAAAAGAAAAAATATAACAAAAAACAGGTAATAATTTCAAATGATTCATCTATTCGTTTCTTATGCAAATAATTTATGTATACCTCAGAAATTCTCATATAGATGCCACGATTGTTCTGGCCGATATCAAAATAGAAATTCTTGCTATCCACGCGCATGTAACGCCCTTCCGGTAAATCACCTTTGAAGCCACCGTCATCCGTCCCAAATTCCTCAAGAAGATCCGTTAAAGCGTCACGAAATTCTATCATACCTTGCGCTGGTATTGCAATCTGAGTCCTAGGTCCACCTCGTGTTATCGTTTGCGACACCTGGGAAAAATAACATAAATATTACACAAGATCTTCTATCCCAATTCATTGCATCGTTTGATTCATAAGACGAGATTATTATATTAGATAAGCCATTTTATCAACAATTTTAGAAGAACTCTATTTATCTTTTCATTTTTCGAAAAAAGCAGACCTCTTGAGATGAAAGCCGACAGAGTCTTCTTATGACTTAGCGTAGAAAGTAAGTACATTGGCTGGTACATACAGGGTGACTCACCCGCAGGAAACGGCCACGAGAATTCTCCTTGAGGTCCAAGTAATATCGTCTATTATCCTTCACCATCATTTCTGATTTGAGTTTTCCATCGTCTGGCACATTTTCCGGATTTGGTGGACCTGATCATTCGGCAAGCAAAGATGTTGATGAATTAAATATATTTTTCAAACATACAAACTCAATAATTGATAAAAATTATTGTAAAAATAAAATTATTATAAAAACGAACTCAATATTTCATGAAAATTATGGGGTACATAAAAAATTATTGTAAACAGAAAAAAAAGATTAATTTTAGATTATATCGATATTTTCAATAAATGTCAACTTATAAGATTTTAATACGATATTTTATACAGAGTGAAACGTAATTTGTGATTTATCTGAAAAGAATTATTCTTCACATAAAAATTCATTAAAAATATGAAATAAATTTCTTCATACAAGGATGCATTTCCGAAAAAATCGATTAAAAAAATTTGTTGAATACGTATACAATCTGTTATAATTTGATACATACAAATATGATAGACAAATATAACATTAGGCGAGTTCAAGACGGCAAAGCGGTTAGGTACGGCTTGCCAAGCGACCGAATATATAATAATTGGTTGGATCTGTAAGTAACAATCAATTATGTTCAATCGCTCGGCAAGCGTACCTAGCCGCTTTGTCATTTTGAACTCGCCCATTCATTCTACTGTCGATTATTTCGCGTTAATGTTTGTAAACACTGTCAGAATTTTTTTTTTTACTTATTCTATTTTTTTCACTTCAGTCTTTATCGAATTACCACAATATGGGCGAGTTCAAGACGGCAAAGCGGCTAGGTACGCTTGTCGAGTATGATTGGTTGGAACTATAAGTAATAACCAATTATGTTCAATCGCTCAGTAAGCGTATCTAGCTGCTTTGCTGTCTTGAACTCGCCCAATATATTGGCTACATTTACACCGTGCGCTTAATCCGTGATCTATACGATAGGTATCTTTGTTTAACCTACAGGATAAATAAGGACATTGTTTAGGCCGCGGCCTAAATGCACGGTGTAAACGTAGCCTAAGATAGAAGATACTAACATACACGTATTGCTTTTATGTGTACTTCAATAAATATTAATAATAAGAAAGGGCGTTCAAAGTGCTTTTCTTCGATTTTAAGTATCTGAGCTTTGAATATATTGTTTTCTAATAGACAAAAATTCTTTTCCAAAAATTAATTTTTCGCGATCATATTAAGTGGCATTAAAAAAAAATGAAATCGTATTTTATTTAGATAATATAATTCCTCTAATTTGTTCTACATATAAAAGTATTAAGATAGAAATATTGAAAATTCAATATATATTAGAAATATTATATATTTTATGTTTAAATGTGTCAGAATAAAGTACAAAATACCTCGTAAGTTATTAACTTTTAAATATCTCTTTTAATACTTTTATATGTAGAATAATTAAAATTATTTAAAAAAATTGAGTAAAAAATCATACAATTCTATTTTTAAAAATGAATATAATCTTCGTATGATCATGCAAAATCAATTTTTTGGAAAGTTAATTTACTACATTTATGCTCAGTGAGGCCATATAACTTTTATCTAAACATACTTTTGATTCGATATACTTTGCAGAGATAAAAAAGGTAATACATTAAAATGGAATTGTATATTAGATATGTAGTTAACACAATTGTAAATCAATTATATGATTTTAATTGATAGATGCTGTAATGTACCTAAAGATGCGTAAAAATCGCTAAATGTCGACAGATGGTCCCGAAATTCGGATGCTGTACTGAGTGCCAGGTAAATTTGGCTTCTTCTCCCATCCGCTCCAATCTAAAATAAAAAACAATTTCATAAATATTATATCCTATTTTACATGATGTATTAAAAAGTAAAAGTTTACATATAGATAAATATATTATTATTTGATTATATATTAATTTCAATAAAATAAATATGTAAAAAATATCTGAAAATATTAGTGTATGTATACTTTACAATGTAAATATCATTTTCATTAAACGTAATTTTTATCGTCACAAATTTTAAATAACTTAATTCAAATTTTCCAAAATTAAAACTAATAAGACATTTTTAAAGAAACTATATTTGTGCATAATTATTATATGCAAGTTGTCCTAGACTTTACATTACACCCATTAAAAACAAATTCCCTGAAATAATTTCAAGATATCCTAATATCAAAATATCAAGACTACAGTTGTTTTTAAATAAAAAGAGTTTAAAGTTAGTCAATAGAACCATCAAAAATTCGCTCGCTTAAGCATGGTACATTACACAGTAGTAATAATGTCTTCTAATAAATATCAATCTTTTTATCGAAATTGATATTCTTATGCATATATGTCGTTACTTCTTATTCTTATTGTATTTATACAAAAACTATTAATTAATATGTGTGTGATAATAACAAATTAAAAGCTAAGTATTGACTTTAAAACGCGATGTGCCTTGAACTGTCAAAGCTGTCATATAAAATGATATAATATGGTAAAAAGTAAATATGTTAAAAAAATATTTAAAAATGTACAGATTAATATATGAATTATATGAACTATAATATATATACCGATAAATATATGAACTATGATATTACTTCGATCTTTTGTCCATGGTAAAATAGAATAATGCAAGATTAAGCTCTATATATTAATTTATCTATATAAAATTGAATTAAATATATATTAACAATATATCATTATCACTTTATTAACAATATTGGAATAACGCTTGCATTAAACTTTCATTCTATTTTTTATACAAAACCTCTCAAGCATTTTTGGAGTAAATTGTAGTCTGTTAAATCTTCATGGTATCGGTAACTTTTTACTTCAATGTAGGTTTATAATTATACGATTTCAATGTATAATATTTGCGGCTTCGCTATGTACATCAACTATCCAAGCCAGGACAGTACATATACTGAGGATTTTCATTAATAGAATATTTATGATAATATGCACTCCATAAAGCTTTTTTCCATCTTTCCCACAGAATCGCAATTTCTCTTATTGAAGTCTATAAGTTATGAGATTGTGTTCGTGTGCAGATTAATTCCAAAATAACAAATATTATATACGTGAAGCCATCTGTAAGAACTAAAGTTTACTTCTTTTTGGTTCCTCCAACTTATTCTAATTGTAAAAGTTTTGACACACCAGAATAGAAACCGGTCTTTTGAAATGAACACAATACATTCAACAGTCAGCCTTCCGCTACCTGCTCCTTTTCATCGTGCGCAACGTGTGTGTTTGTCAGAAAATGACCATTATTTCAAAACCATTTTTTAAAACCGGTTTAGGGATTAATTCTACACACATGTAGAATTTAAAAAATGCCATCTTAAAAAAATCGATTTTTTTAACCCTTCCAATTAAGGATCCTCTAAAAATAAATAACTTTTTTTATTATTAAGTACTGTTTATATATTTTTATGTTTTGTTATTATTAGAACTGAATTAATTATTATTATTTATTTGTACATTAGGCTTATTGCGATTTTTTAAACGATTGATCTTTAATTCGATTTTGGATAAATTGCTGATATAAAATATGCCTATTTTATTATGCATTATTCTATTTTATCATGAACAAAAAATCGAAGCAATATTATAGTTCATATACTTATTAATCTGTATATTTTTATCACTTATAAATATTTTTACCATAGGGTAAAACGGTATAATTTGGTTAGATTATTAGAGATTTTCAAATTGTAAAAGATTGAACTTGCATAGTACATTTAATCAAATATTGCACCAATATATAGTGTATGTTTTGTATGTTTAATTAAATATTATACGATTTCAATTTTTTCATACAATTTGAAAATTTTTATTAATCCTTTGAGAGGCACATTTTTTTCTGCCGAACAGAATGGTCCTGTGAAATTTTGTAATTATGACAGTTCAATTGGCTAACTTTAAATACTTTTCATTTCAAACTACTATAACGACGTTTTGGTATTAAAATTTTCGTCTTGAATGCTATTAACGAGTGTCACATGAAGTATCTGGGTCACCCTATATTGTATCACCCTGTGTTACAAGATTATATTTTTAATATTTTATTTTTTAACGTTTTATTATTATTACTTCTACTATGAGATAGTTTTTATACACATGTCAAAAAATTAAAAGCTGAGATGATACCTCGGCAACTTTGATAAATCTCCCACGTCTGTTTTGTTTTACGTCAAGGTAGAATCTTTTACTTTGAATTTGCAACATTTTCGTCGCCAATTCCTGCTCGCTCTGCTGGCCTTGCTGACCTACAACATACACAAATATATTAATTTATTAAGCAGTTTATTGCATGTTTATGGATCTAAACTAGATTTAAATTAAGATTGAAGTGAATTGATGATTTAGTAATTTTAGACAAGTAATTTTAAAATATCTTTTATTTTTCATCAACATCACATTTTTGGTAAGACAGTCTATTTATTTAATATTTCATTTGATAAATGAAACATACACGCACAATTGATTTTATTTTTTGATTCAATATAGAAATTTTTTTTAGATATATAAAATACATAAGTAATTTTATATAAATAAATTAAAGTTCCTCACAAGTCGCCACGATCATATTGGATCGTCATAAACGAGAAACACTTGTAAAAGTTGATAAAGCTATTCTTATTAAAAATGATACTTCTCATACATGCTCCGGTCCTATCTATATTGCTACTTTTTTTCACTAACTTTACTGGTTTAGCTATGGGCCTTAAGTTTTGTGACTTCAAAAGCAAGAAATTAAATGCCATTTATAAATAAAGAGGATTTAGATAAAACAAAATAATTATATTGCTTTAAAACATTCGTAAAAATGAGCTGAATTTATCCTTATTATATTCCCCTCGTCATATCTTATATTTCCACACTGTGTGTAAAAAATAATTTTAATTAAAAAATATTTTTAACATTTCCATAATTTTCAAAAATCATTTTTCGTTGCATACAAAATATTTCAGATTTATTGTGATATCCGATAATAACAGATTTCCTGATTATTTCGAGACAAAGTCCTAATATTAATACCCAAATGTCAAAACTAAAATAGTTTTTAATGAGGCACAGGTGTGTGTGTGTGTGTGTGTGTGTGTGTGTGTGTGTGCGCGCGCGCGCGCGTGTGCGTGTGTGTGTGTGTGTTCCCGAATGCAGTCTTATTGTTAGGCCATGTCTGAACGCGCATTGGTCAAACTTTAAACTTTTCTCAATTAAAAACTATTATAGCCTCGATATTGACATTACAGGATTTTAGTATCGAAATAATCTTAGGAATCGATCGTTACCGAATATCACAGTAAGTCTGAATGCACTGTATGATATTTCCGAATTCTAATATGTGAAACTACTTAGTATCCTATCATTTCTTGTCCAAAACTGATCAAGGGATCAATTTTGTGACTTTTCTCTTAGGATGAAAATAAAATGAAAAATGAAAAGTTTTACATGAATGTTATGACCTCTGTGAAACTAACACCCCATTATCAAAATTTCGATTTAATTAAGAGATCTGATCATTCACGATTTTGCGGGATCATGTTAACTTTGTAACTCTCCCAATTGTGAAAACGAGAAATTGTTCACGTGAACTTTTTCGCTATATAAACCATGGTAATAAAAAGGTAAAAATCTAGGGAATTAATCAACATATTTCGAGATTAGAATAAAGTCTGGCCATGTGTGTTGTTCTCTGATACACTATATGTTCAAGTAAGAATAGACTATGAAATTGGCCTAAAAGCTAGCGCATCCAAACTGCATATGTATATAATCGTTATGCGTAAAAAATTTCACATGAAATTTTGATGAATAAAAATGAAAAGTTTTATATGAAATTAATATCTATAATATTATACATGAGAAGCTAATCGTAACTTTTATAGTGGAAACCCCATCTGTTTTCCCTATCAATGTCCGCTTAAACATCGGAAAAAACTGTCAGGAACCCTACCAGTTTCCCGTTACGATTTCTACTTGGAGTATTGTTCTTAGAAGTTATAATATGATGTTAAATCAACGTTCGTGAATGTTAAATTGCAACATTCGCAAGACACAAATTTAATGAACATTCGATACGTCTGCAATGTATTGTCAAGATGTTGCTACATTTTGCAATATTGATGCAACATTCGCAATGTTGCAATTCATCTTTCTGAAATGTTGATTCAACATTTATATGTTGCAAAAATACTTTAGATTATTTATCGCAATGCGTACATACACTTAAAAATCAAATGTTAATTCTTACTTAAATATGTTTTTTAAGATATGCGAAAATGATAAGATTAACATTTTTGCATATTTCAGGCAGTTCACTATACGTCTTTAAGTTAAAATTAACATTTTATTTTTGGCAGTGTATTTTTTTAACTTTTTATTGTCACACTTTTTTTATCACATTTACTACATTGGATCAATTTGACTCAAATCAAATATCAAATAGTTACTGTTTAAAATAAGTTTAATTGAACTGGGAAAATTCTAGGATAGAGTTTAAACATTGAATGTAAATATACGATAAATAAGAAATGAAATCTATGACGGTTAAAGCTGGATCTTAATTAAGTGCTTTAAATAATTCCATATGAATTTATACACCATATTTGTAGTCTTTTGAATTGCGCGTCGAATTGATTTTTCGGACTTACAATTAGAAACGCAAATGAACTATAGTAAATAATTATAGTAAATAATATCACAAATTATATTGACAAGCGATAATTTAATGCTCAAGGCATCCTATTAGAGAGATGTCAAAATGTGCTGAAAATCTATAAATTACAAAAAATAATGTTTTACTTGTCAGAAGAAATTTTCACGTAACTTTTTATAATTTAATCCTTCTTAGGATAAAAGGCAAATTGTACAAAAGCCATCAAATAATTATGGTATAAATATAGTACACACATAAGAATATATATTATAGATATAGTTAAGAATTTTGTTATCAATCTTCTGAAAGATTGTTAATTTTTCAAGAACATTAAGTGTTTTGTTAAAGGGTAAAGCCACTCTAGAATTTTCAAAAAATCGTTTTTTTTCTTTTTTGTTTAAATGATGCTTTAAGATCTTAGAAATAAGGTACAAAAGGTCTTATAGCGAAGAAAAATTTCTAAGTGTCATTTTTTATAAAGTTTAAAGCGTCGTATTTTTCGGTAAGATTTATAGCTTTTGCGAAGGGGTCTTTCTGAAAATAATAAAGGAATTTTTTTTAGTTATGTGCAATTCGATCATCTCTAAAATCGGTCAAGAAGGATCAGAAAAAAAAGAACATCAACGAGGAAAGCTTATTGTATGAGCATCGCAGATTAAAGGTAAACATTTCTATCGCTGATTGTTACATAAAACTTTAAACGCATTTTTCTTGAAATCATTTTTTTCCAGCTGGCCGGAAAAATAACTCCTTCAAATCTTGATCGATTTACTTGAAATTTTAATTGTAGTTTCAAAATTGTATTCTCTAGAGAAAGATATACGGATTTTTTTTATGTTGCATTTTTTTTATATAAACAATTTTTCACTTATTTTTTATTCTTTAAATATAAATTTTACTTCAAATTCGTACCATTTTTTCAAAAAACGGTATATTACAATTTCCATACGTCTTTCTCTAGTTTTTAGAATGTAGATTTTAAAAAATTTTGATATTTGTTCTAGATTAAAAATTGCCGGAGTTATCGTTCCGACTGCAGAGCATTGTCCATGAGAAGACGTTAACCATTGTAAAGCTGTAGCACCGCCATTTTGTAACAAAATCACTATAAAAAATATTTTTTTACACTTCAATGTATGTATTATACAACAAAGATTTAAAATGCACTTTTTTATTTTTTTTCATTACATTCCCGAAAAAAAATTCATAAAGTTAGGCTAATTTTTCGTGAGCTGCAGAGCATTGTCCATGAGAAGACGTTAACCATTGTAAAGCTGTAGCGCCGCCATTTTGTAACAAAATCACTATAAAAAATATTTTTTTATACTTCAATGTATGTATTATACAACAAAGATTTAAAATACACTTTTTTATTTTTTTCATTACATTCCCGAAAAAAAATTCATAAAGTTAGGCTAATTTTTCATGCTTTAGAGTGGCTTTACCCCTCAATTGAGCTTTTTATTTTTAAGAATTTTTCTTAGTTAAGATTTTATGTGGCACATTTTTCTATCTAAAAAGATTTCTGTGAAATTTTGCAATTCTATGTTTTTTAGATACTAACTGTAAATCTAAAATCAAATTTCAAAAATTCTGATGATAGATCCAATATAGCTGCTATATAAATTAGTGTGAGTGTGAGTCTAAATAAATATAAATTAGATACATACATGATACAAAGGTTTTTAAATTATCAATGGAAAGATAAATCTAAACTTAAAATAAATATAATTTTACTTCTGTTAAAATTAAAATTGAATTTTTTTATTTGTGTTGTTCATATATCGGTCCATTTTCTTATTATTGTTAATAATTATTCTCTTTAGTTAAAAATGTCATTTTATCAAAATAATTACAAATAGAAGATTGTGATAATATGAAATAATATTTTATAAAGATATAATGATTAAGAATATTCAGAGATTAAAGATATTTCAGAGATTAATAATACGAAAGAAATTAGAGATCTGTGTCAAAGTCACACCGAGAGAACAAATAATCGATGTAATGTAGTTTTTCATGCACAACATTACGTACTGAATTGTTGCAGGCCACTTGGAATTGGAACGGGGCTAAGATCACCCTGAAAAATCCTGCTTTTGAACATTTTATCGATGCTACGATAATCTGTGCACTTGTATAATATGTCCCTCTTTTTCTTTCTTTAGTTATTTCAAACACAATACATTTTATGTACAAAATCTTTCATTTAGGAAATCTCGAAACAAATAACTCCATACATAAAGTTGTATTCTTCTTTTTCAAATTTAGTGTCACAGTTTTTTGTGAAATGTAAATTGCTAAAAAGATTCAGCTTTCATAAGCATAACTCGACAAAAGATTTTTTCATTTTGGATAATTCAGATATCGCGCAGATTTTTTTCCAAATTCTTTTGTTATTAAATCTTTCCTCTATTATTGTAACAATATTATATATTCGCGAATGAATCTTCATTAATCTCCTTACGAAAGATGAATTGGTCGAATAAATATATCATCAGCGGATATACAGGAGAATATTTTCTAATTCTCTATCTTCTTCAACAGCTTCTTTTTCGATAACTTATTATTTATCGATACTTGCACATCTTCGTACGACATTTACGGAGAATAAAAACGTGGTCTACAAACGTACACTTTCACCATTTTGCTCCATTTTTTAAAGCAGTCTATGTTGCATCACTTTCAGTCTTCCCTTCTCCTTGATACACACCTTCGCGTGCGTAAGATGCCTTACGGCTAGATTTTCATCGGTAGTTCAGCATGGTCACTGTATTATATCGATTTGTGTCAATTCCTCTTTCCTACTTGCTATTAGCATCTTTTTTGTTCACTCGTGCTTTCAATGTAATTAGTGTAAACTTCACACTTGTTTTTTTTATCTTCTATCGTAAATATTTACACACACGCACACACACATATTCACATAATTCTTTAATTTTATATGAGTATAAGTTCATAGAATGTTACATTACAATTTGTGGATATCATTTTTGGTTTTTATTTTATTATGTTCGTTTTTTCAACTTTCTGCTTTTTTTCGAAAACGATACGAAAAATGACAAAGAAGATATTTCGCCAATATCATTGAGTGCTTGATGTCAATTATGCTAATTCTATGCGATGCAATAATGAAATCGATTAGTAAAGGTAGCGTGTTCGCGCATTATCTTCTTACAAACTTTTTTTTCTTGCTCTTGAGCTTTCCCTTTTTTGTCTTGCACCTTCGTTTCCTATCTCTTTCTCTTTTCCAGATTCCACTCACAATTCTTGAACCTATTAAATTTATTACTTTTCGAAATTCGCTATTTTATTGATGCTCTCGACTGCAAAGAACAATATCGAGGAACGTGAAGGACGCCATCACTCATTCATGAGAACAGTTTTCAGTAGAAATCAAAATAAAATAGATAAAGTCATTTTCAATTAACATCGTTTGACCTTTTTGCCAATATTTAAATCCTTTTTAATCTGTGAAGAGAAAACGATCAAATATTAAGAACATTTTTCTCTCTCATTTCATTTCTTTACATTCTTTTTTCCAAGAATAGATTTAATATGTCAACTATATGCATTAGTTGTAATTTCAAGAAACATAAGTAAAATTTTTATAATAATCAATACAATTCTTCAATATGAATCACTGTCCTTTCATTCATTTCAATTATATTGAATATCAGCACGATTAAGAATTTTTATAAAACTCTTCTAATAAGAACACACACAACATACAAACACACGCACGCACACACATATACACACACACACACACACACCTTTCTTAAATCAAAATTTGCGTATCAAGCTATTCTATTGAACACATTTGAAGATGATCATCTGTGAAATCACACTTCTCATTACTCTTTTTTTTGTAGTGACAACAAACAATTTTTGCAACGAACAATTAGCACGACGTTTATGCAGAAACGCCCACTTCACTTCTCGCCCGCCGACTTGCATTGACATTGCGTTGTATTTTATTGCACGTTTGCACAGGGCGCAAGCATCGCACGCATCACCATTTTGCAAATACGACATGGCGTCACTGTCATCGTCATTTTCAACATCCTTATTTTCAACATCGTCATCATAGTCCTTTTGAACCATTAATAGACTTCAATTGTGTCTTTCTTTTCCTTATGATTTATCCCTTCTACATCCATGTTTATCATATATGAGATTTCTGTCAGGACGTTTCCTTTATCAAAATCACCACTACTTCCAAATCCGAAATTGTTTCTCGCCGTTATGTAATTGTTTCGCGCACGTGAATGTTCAAGATTTAGCGTGGATTTATGTCCAAGATTGCACAGAAAGTGACGAGTTCATCGACGGTGGCGGCAGCGGTGATAACGGCGGCGGCGACTGCGAACGGAGACGATCGCGGATGCATTGATCTCTGCGCCTGAAGAGCGGCTCGTGGCGTTCCGCGCCGACCTGCCTTAACATGAATCCCCAACACCAACTCCTCGACCATATTGTGCCATGTCCTCTTCTTCTCCTATCGAACCTTTTTTCCTTTGCAGAATATATTGTCCTGCTAACATCTGGCACTTCCAGCACAAATTAAAATGAAACGGTGCAAATGTCCATGTCACAAATCATCAACGATTGAAAAAGATTATTTATTAGAAATAATTTAACCTCCCCCAATGCAAATTTAAATGGCCAAAAAAATTAATCAAATGTAATACAATAATTTTTTCTGTTAGTATTCAAATTATATTAATAAACAGAATCTGTTAACAGAATTTTTAATTTTTTTTATTTCTCACTTCCTTTCTCCCCTCTCCCTCTCTCGGTTCTCTTTGAACTAAATTAACACTTTGCTGAATATGTTATTAAATAATATTAATAATAATCTTAATTGTCTAGCTCCATTTTTTGCTATACAATAAAATTAGTAAATAGGTCAATTTTGAGCCAATGATTAATGGATTATAATTAAAAACTAGTTTATTATAATATTAAAATTTGAACTTAATTTATACTAGTTTTCACAATATACCTTGCAAAGTATGATACCTTGTGAATTTAGGCTGAAGAAAACTAAGTTAAGTTGAAACGTCTTTGTAAGGTAACATCATATTGTAAGGTACATCGTATGAAAACTAATATAAATGAAGTTTAAATTTTAATATTACAATAAATTAGTTTTTAATTGTAATCCACTAGTTATTGGCTCAAAATTGATCTATTTACAAATAATATTAAAATAGTTTTATGATCACAATCCCTATGTCTGTTTATTTCATTACGTTTCGTAATATATAAATTATTCGTAATTTTTTAAATTTTCATAACTATATATTCTTTATATTCAATAAATAATATATACGATTATATTCTTTTTAAGTAAATATTTCTTTTTTTAGAAATTCTTGATATTTAATTTTAAAATAATAATATCTTTAGTAAATAAAAGAGTGTTTAAATAATTCATTACATAAAATGTTTTTCTAAATAAAATAAATATTTATTTAAGTCAAAACATTTAATTTTACTGTAATGTATTTATTTAATAAAAAATATTTTTTGCTCATGTAAAATATAAACGTATAATGTAATATTTGCTATCAATAAATAAAGTAATAATAACTAATTTATAATAGTAAATAAATCAATTTATTATAATTCAATAAACATTTGAGATTTATTTGTTAATCTTAATAATTAATATAATAGTATTTGTTTATCTTAAAAATATTTTTTTAATAATTCTTAAAATAAAATAAAACGTTTTTTTAAACGAAATAAATATTTATTAAAATTATGTATATAAATAAATAGCTATTTAATTTTTCGTTTACCTTAAGTAAAATCATATTTCTTATGTAAAATAATATTTATTCGACAAGATTGTAACATTATAAATTAAAATTTTTTGTATATATTAATAAAACTCTAATAAATATTCGTACAAAAATTCATTTGAATCCACTTACTTTTTTAAGGTAAAATTTCAAATAACTTTATATACATTCTCTGCATTCCGCGCACCTTCATTTTCTTCGATTTTAAAACGTATTCATGAGCAAGAATCAGAATAGTAATATCATTTATTAAATTGTACAAAAAAATTTAATATTTTTATGGTAATAAGCATCTTACAAAAGAATATTAATCGTTACATGCTAATGAAAATTTAAAAACCGAATAATTTATTGCAAAATATATTAAAAGATATTATTTATATAGACTAGAATTTAAACCTGGAACTCTCTCTGCACGTTTCGACCGAATATAGGATTTTTCTCATTTAATCAGATTTATATTTTCATTACTCTAAATTCGTATAATTGTTTATAACACGTCTCCTTAAAACATAACATTCTCTTCTATGTTACTGATTATTACGACAAATATTATCAGAGCCTTCGTAATCAAATTGAAACGACATCCGTTTCAGAAAATAAAGAGTTTCAGGTTCAATATTACCATAGCCGAGTTAATATTTTTCGCAATAAATTATTCGTAATTTTTAGATTTTCATTAACATATAATTAGAGTCCGGGTATTTGGACTTGATCATAGGCCACGCGCGAAGAACCTCTGCGCGCGCAAATGAGTTTAGTGCTTGCTGGAGTGAGATAGCAATATTTCGGCTGGCGCGTGGCCTATTCAATGTAAACAAAACGCGCAGCGGTTCTCCGCGCATGGCCCATGATCGAACTTAAATATCCGGGTCTCATATATAACGATTAATATATTTGTAAAAGATGCTTATCGGCACATTAAAAAATTATTAAATTGCTTGTACAATTTATAATAATAAGTGATACTATTATATTCTAGTTTTGTATTTTTCTTACACAATTTAGAAAATTTAAACTGTCTATTAAATAGAAAATAGCACGAAAACCTCCTTAAATAAAAACCATAATTTTTCGCTCTAAAATATTGTAGATATGAAAAATTTTGAATGATGAGCAGTAATATTGGTTAATATAATATAATCGGGGATGTTCCGTTATACATAATTCCAGTTATAATACTTTATATCAAGCGATAGCTTATTATGAAGAATATTACATTAGAAATTATAAAAAAAGCAGCTTGTTTTTTTTATAATTCTAATGCAATATTCTTCATAATAAACTATTGCTTGAGATATAAAGTGTTATAACAGTAGTCTATTTAATAACGTAGAGAGTTAGAATTATTTCGAGAATATATACAAAATAGATAAACAGAGCGGATTGTCAATGAAACTTCGAAGTTTCCATCACTACGCTATAGATACTCAAGTATAAACTCTAATGAACTGACTAAATTTAATATCGAAATATACCTTAGAAATGCTTAATCTGTTCTCAAATAATAGAGGTACAATTATATTCAGGAAAATACACTTCAGAATCCTGTCAAGTTTAATTGAAATTAATGATGATCACTTCTGAACCTTTCCTTGTGCGAACCTTTTATTCTGAAAAGCTCTAAAGATATACCGAAGTAGCGCATTCTTTTGTCTTTTGGCTATTTCGGCCATCATTTTTGATCTAGTGATTGTAGTCCAGTAAGCGATCAATCAGTATTAATAATTTTTTAATGATATGATTATTAGGTAAAAAGATAGAGATTATCTCCATAAATTCCGTAAATTGGAAAAAATCGATAAATTAAAAAATTTTGCATTTAATTGTCTTGTTAAAAACTCTTTTTAAAACCTATTATTAGAGTTTCTAGAAGAGAACTTTTAGAAGAGAACTCTATTAATTAAATCCTCATTTTGGCAATGAGATGCCAACTTCACAGAGGTTATAAATATAATCGAAATATGTCCAAAAAAAAATAATATAAAAATGTTTGTAAAAATAATACGCGAATGTAACTAGAGAAAGTAGTGTGGGAGTTATAGCAGAATAAATACGGTACTTAGTATAGTAAAAGAATAAATGAACGCAAATATTATAAATTAAAATTAAATGTAGGAAAATGAAATGTATGTATGTGTAATAGAAGTATAAGGAATAAGCTGAGTGATAATATTATATTAAAATGTTTGCATGGGAATAGAACAGGTAAAAATAATGATGTATCTAGAAATATAATTGCTGATAATAAATTTCGGTTTGAAGACCATTGTGTACATGTTAAAAATAATAGGAAAAACGAATTAAAAAAAAAATAGAATAGGTAATTTTATATCGGCTTATACTAAATGTATTGTACATAAGATAATCATAGCATTTACTTTGAGTATTGCAATGCTGTTGATTGATATGAGAGAAACTGAGCAAATCGCAGAAGGCGCAAAATCGAACTATAAGAGTCATATTGCAATGTAACGGATATACTAAAGTGGAACATATGCTGCAAGCGCTGCAGTTTATGTCTATATATAAAACAGAAGATATATTATAACGTATATACCTTTAAAAGATGTTTCTAAAAGACATGTTGCTGAAACAATTAAAAAAATAAGTTAGAAATTGTGAGGAAACGAAAGTGAAAGACAAGATAGATCAGAAATATTGCAATAAAATTTTGCAGAACAAGAGAGTGCGCAAAAAAGTAAGTTTTATGAAGGAATAAAAATGATAACGTCTTATCATATGAATTAAAACAGTGAGACGTTTAAGCGAATGTTAAGAGAATATATTTAATATTACTTGTTAGACTCGATTTTTCATTATCTGATTAACTTGTAGTTTGACTTAACCTGATGTTTTATCCAATATGTTTCATCTATGATGATATCATGTATGAAGTCGATTGGGTGAAACAGGTTAAACTTAATCACAAGTTAACTAGATAAAAAACCGGCCTTTAGGGAGATTTAAAGTTATTTGTAAGCTATATTTGAAAAAATTTCTTTTTTATAATTGCCTCGAATTTTATAAGTTGTAATAAGAAATAAGAGTTTTAAGCGTGATAAGAGTTTTACACTAATTGCATTAATCATTGCACTTTAACAGTTATGACTGAATATACATAAAAAACATAGAAATCAATTTCGCGCACGTACTGACGTAACGTTCGAATCCAAGAAATCTCATCAAAATATGATCACGCTCAAAATTCTACAAGACACGCTCTTATATAACTCAGTTAAACTGATAGCTATTTCCAGGCCTATTCGTATTCACAGATACGCTATACAAAGAAAGAGCGCGTAAAATTGTTCGCGGAAACGAGCCCTCTCCGCTCCCCCCCAGTATACCGTGATCGGTACGGCCAAACAACGAGAATAAAACGCTGGCGCGATACCGAGCTACTAAAGTCAATAATGTAATGACACATTGCATTTCAAACGAAAGAACTACCAATTACAAACGCCGTTATTGTAGATTCCATCAACAAAGTTGTAAAATAATTGTCATCCTCGACGACAAAGACGATGACAAAAATAGTCACAAGAAGGCGATGTGTACAGTCGTAGACATTCGAAATCGTGCCGAATGACGCGCCGATCATTCATAGAGTAAGCCCACTATCATGCCAATGAAATGCACACATTATGGTGGCAACAACTCGAATGCGAGCCAATCCGCGGTTGAATGTTGGTTTAGGGTGTCGTCCCATAAACACAGAATTGGAAAGGTGGAATGGTAGTAGAACCAATCAGCATCGTTCCATTCCGATTTTAGGTAGCCTAATTCTCCGTGGAGCATATTTTTCAGAAACGGAATGACATTCTAATGAAAATATATGTAGATATTACATTTCGTTTATATAATAATTCTTTGGTAATAAAAACTCCCATGCCATTAAAAATTAACTTGGAAAGAAAAAGGGGCACTAGGAGTTATTCTAGAATTATTCTAGAATAATTTTTGTAATAAATAAGTTTGCTTGATAAATATCAGCGTTTGCGTAAAGTTATCTGCGCCTAATTCCTAGTGCTCCTTTTTCTTTCCAAGTTAATTTTTCGTTTATAAATATTTTCTCATTCATGAAATGCTAATATGTCCATACGAAGATACTCAATATATTTTTCTATGTCAATATGTTGCATTTTTCTTATTAAATTATCACTTGCTTCCTGCAAGCGCCTTCGTTTTATGTTAAATGGACAATCAAAATGTTGGTCTTCTGATTTTCTCTTTTTTTCATTATTTTATAAACACCGAAAGCTTTCAGCTATCTTCTTCAAAACTCCCTTTGCCGAGGTAACTGTGGAGTGTTTAGTCATTTAATTATCATTTTCATAATAAATTAATTCCATTACAAAATATTTATTATCTATTTATAGACAAAAAATAACGTACCATTTTCATCGTAAGGTTAAATGTTATTCCGTTTCTAAAAAATATGGTCCATGAGGAGCCAAGCTGCCTGAAATCGGAACGGAACGATACTGATTGATTGCTCCCATTACTCCGGTTCCGTTTTACGTATCCATGGGATAGCAATTAGATGTACGAACGATACTGCCACGTGACTGCGCGTTTTAAATCACAACGCGCGCGCGTGGCAGTAGCGAGACGAGGAAACCTCTCCCACTACTGTCACTCGCACCTATCGACAATATGACGTCACGACCAGCTGACTGCGCTCTAGTGCCGGCTTACTGCCGCACGCGTTGTCTCGTTTCTGGCCGCTGCACTCTACTTTGTATTTCAATTTCGTTCCACGAATATCTATGTACCAACATTTATTCCAGGGGATTGACATCTCTCTCATTTCTATTAGATTACTTCCGGAGAAGTTGGATGCAATAATCAAAATTATCAAACCATGGTATCTATATTATTAATTAAATTCTTTTCAAAAAACAAGAAGGGAGAATCGACATAATTCATCGAAATTATGTCGATATATACAAGGTATCCGATTTTTAACCATCATACACAACTTCATAAATTTTATTTTAGAGCAAAATATTTCAGATAAAAGTTGTATAATCTGAAGGAAGACAATATGATACTAATTTTTAAAAAATCAATTTTTGAGTTCATTACTATTTAAAAAAAATGGAATTATGTATGATTTATTTGTTTGTGCAATAAAAAAAAAGTTCTTCTATTTTGCATATAAATTATTCTGCATATAAAAGTATTTAAGTAAAGTTATTAAAAAATAAATGGTTTAGGAGACACTATACTTTTTGGTACATTTTAACATAAAATGAAAACTACATGATTTCTCAACTTCTCACAAACTATTTGATTTTTCAATAAGATTACTTTAATATTTTTATAAGAATAATTAAACAGACTATTATGTAAAAAAAATCGTATTGTTCTAAAAAATAACAATATCGTCATTAAAAAAATTAATTTTTTCAAAAATTAATTTTATTATTGTTGGTCTCACTTCGGATCTTTTGTCTAAAAAGTTCCTTTCTAAGAAAACTCTTTTAGGTTTTGAGATATTTAAAAGGATAAATTAAAATGAGTTACCCTATATAGCATTAAAAAATTCTCGATTTTTTAAAAATATTGTTAATTAATCATATGTATAATTAATTAATATTGTTAAACAAATAACTACTAATATACTTAATTTAATAATCGTTCATACAAAAATTAGTATAAATCTAACATTATTATTTATTATTATTAGTATAAATCTGTATTAAATATAAAGTAACTTAATCTTGATTGAATATTACACGTCTGCAATTGAAACCAAATTCATGTTTACCCTTTCGATTACTATATACAATGAAGTACTTACCGGAATCAAAGTCAGCACCTCCAGCATCCAATCCACCTGGATTCCCATATTCTAGTAAAACAAATAAAGTAATTAATTAACAAATAGAAAATAGAAATCTTTTTATGTATTTAAATTAAAAATTAATAAATATTCGAAAAAGAATTTTTTAAAAGTTTGACTACTATTAATAAAATTTCATTTTCACAAAATAAATACTATAAATAAAGATTACATATATTATGTAAGCAAAAAAGATGACAATTCGTTTATTAATTACTTATTCCAATTAAAATATGTTTAATATAATAATATATACACTGTTAAATTTGTACTACCAAATTTAACCTAATTTGAATCACTACTGCTCCTACTCAATAAATCGTTATTTTATACTAAAACAATAGTTAAATTTGACGCTATATATATATATATATATATAGTATCAAATCGGCAGTATTGAGTAGGAACAGTAAAAGGACTTTAGATTAAATTCGATACTATAGATTTAAAAGCGTATAATAGTATAATAATGTATTTAGTATTATATTAACTAGCAATCTTAATCTATTACATTATGAAAATAAGAGCACTATTTCTTAATGTACACACATAACAATATTTTATACACATATATATACTATATATGCAACCGTCAATTTTTTTGTTAATATTGTACAGTGTGTGGAGGTTTAGTAAAAAAGATCAACTCTGAAAATATATTATTTAAAAAATGTATATATGTATAATATATATTCTTTATACTCACAAATTACAAAAAACTAAATCAAAAAGATCTTAGAAGAAAGAAATAAATTTAGTATTGTAATTGCATTCTATGTCTTTACAATTTCCAGTTTTAGGATTTATGAAGTTTTTTCTGAATTTCTCTAATATTTTTAAATTTTGTTTCTTTCAAGTAACAAATACACATTTTTCTACGAGTGGGTTTGAAGATATTATCTCTAGAAGTAAGAGTGTATCTTGTCCTATATTTTATTAATTTGATAAAAAACTAATCAGATGATGACTGAGCATGTGAAAAAATTGAAAAACAGATATGTGAAACGTCTTATAAGTTATGTAAATGCACATGTAAGTGTACAAGTATGTGCACATAAATATATATATATGCCATTTTCACACACACAAATCACTAGAAAATTAGCCAGGCTCTTACTTCTAAGGACACTAAATTGATCTGTTTCAAATAACTTCGTAAATATATAATATTTTATATTATATAAAACAAAGATTGAATAAAGAATTCCTCCTTTCACACAGAGTGTATAAACAACGAAACATAAAAGTACGTAAACATATAACTATTTTTATTATGAAATATGAATTTATAGCTAAATAATGAAAATTTAGTATATATATTTACTAGCTCCGAAGTACTAATGCCTGTTTCTATCAAAGTAGTTTAATTTTAATCTAGGTTCAACTAACTCTTCAGCTTTTTCAAGTTCTAAGAATTAAAAAAAGGTGACATAAATCTATATTAATAGAAACAGGCTTAGGTCTAACCAGGTCTACCTTAATTGAATGAAAAACGAAATCAGATGAAGAGGGAGAAAGGATGGACAGTATCATCGCGGTGGTGGAAAGAGAGGTTAGGAGTATAAAAGATGCGCGCACATGCAGCAAATAAATCGAAGTAAAGGCACTGCAAAACAGGAAAAAAGGAAATTTTTAACAGACAAGAAGTGCAGGATCGTAATTAAATGATTTCTTTTCGTTTCGAGGTCAAAAAACGCGCGATGCAGGAGAAGAGAATCGTTTGTGTTTACGTAGTTGCAGCTAACTCGAGCGGTCAGTTGCAATTTATGTATATCTCGTGTATATACATATATATGTTGCTTTGAGAAGTAGATGTAGGATCGAAATAATTGTATTGTATAGAAGTTTCAGTTTTATACATATGTATGTATGTAGATATGTAAAGATAATTATTGTTCCTATATAGTGTGCCTGCTTATTACAGAATCAATTATTATTAGATGTAGCTTTAATTTTATCTGCTTGAAATCACAATATCGTTTTTCACCTATTTCTTTCTCTTATTTATATTTCTTTAATCTAAAAAATGTTAACACTAATGTTTTAGATGAAAATGAAAAATATGTTTTTATTCCTATTAGTGAGCCCTTCAAACGGCTATGGTCCTATATTAATGTGCCTCCAATTTGTGCGCCTATCTGCGTTTGGCTCATTTTAACATATAATTATTAAAACAGATAATAAAAATAAGCTAATTGTTAGATTAATATTATATAAACCATTAATTCAATTATATTTATTTCAATGTACACACATAACACAATTTCAACTCCAATACAGGTCACACTGATATGATAGAGCAAACTTAAAATGTTGCGGTACGCATTAACGTGAATTCACATAAATTACTCGTATCTTTCGAAAAATATGTAAAATATTTTAATAATTAAAAATTAAAACATTACCTTTGATATCATGTATATTAATAACTTAACAAAAATACTTTTTTTTTTATTTATTTGTGTCAACTTTCTTTATGACTTGTTTAAGTAAAAAGCACACTAATAGGGACAGCTATCATAAGTATGTGTATACAATTGGAACGAGGAATTTTGGCTGGACTCGCTAAAGATTGTAAAAAAAAAAAAAAAAACAACCGGCATTGTGACGCAGAGCAATATCGAAAGTTGCAAATATCGATAGGTACACGAGAGAAAATATCTGTCGCGCGTGCACCGTGTGCGCGTGCGTGCGCGCGTCGTATACAGCGCGAGGAGGTAGGGAGAGGTTCGCGGAGTAAGAGAGCGGGGCGAGAGGGGCAATCTTCTCGGCCGACATGCAGCCGGCCATCTTGAATCCTGGGTGCCGTTGAAAAATAGCAATTCTTTTCGCGCGGCGCTTGACAGAACCGGCTGCAGAGATGCGAGAGACAATGATTGTGCATGTATGCAGATGTAGTAGGGTCCATTGGACGCCGCGTCCTCACGATTACAGCACGTCGGATCTCTCGGAGACGAGCGGAATGGGGTAGCGCGAGAATTTGTCAAAACTCCAAGATGAACGTTTGTCCGTTCTTGGAGTTCACACACGTATACGAACATGCCGCGCCGTAAACTCCGAGGTAGCACTAAGCGTAGCAAAGATGAGAAGGGCGGAAAAAAAAAAAAAGAAAAGTAAAAAGTTGATTAGAGCGCGGTGTACTCCATTTCATCCATCGAACGCTGCCCAACGGTCGAAAAACCGCGAGCGCGAGATCGAGAACAGCAGTAGCGGGAAAAAGAGAGAAAAAAGAGGGACATAGAGGGACACGTTCGTCGGTCGTAACGCTCCGTCATTTGACTGTGTTCTTACTTTGCGGTTGATCGTCCAGGCTCTCCCGATCGGACATTGCTCTTCTCGTAACACGTTCCCTCTTTTGGTTAGATCTTCACGCGTCGTCGTCCCTTGACGTCTTCAAATCGCGATGGGTCCCCCGGCAATCAGAGAATGAGAGATAAAGAAGAGAGATAAAATATACACGGAGAAAAAATGGGAAATCCCTGGGATATATACTAATATACGCGTAGGCGCGCGCGAGACCCCTTAGATATGACGGCGCGATGACGATAATCTCCCTCTTCAGAGCCTACACAAAAACCGAACTATCTTCCCTTCACACCGTAGCCAGCACAGTGCACTGCAAATTTTGCACTTTCTCTTCGGTTTTTTCTTTCCACACAATCTCACGGTCCGACCGCCAACCGACCGACCGAACGACCGACCGACCGAACGAACGACCGACCGACCGACCGACCGTCCGTCCGTCCGTCTGTCTACGGCACCAATCGCCAACCACCACCACCGCACGCACACGCTCGCCTAGCTCGTTCGCTCGCTCGCTCGCTCGTTCGCTCTACGCCGACATACACTGCCACTCTTCCGCACGTTCGCGCTGCTTTCCGGCTTGCCCTTGCTCTCGTCGCTCGTCTTTCGCTCTCGCTCTCCTCCACCTTCTCTTCAATCCCTTCTCCCTCTTCATACACTACCCACTGTCAGTGAGAGTGAGAAAAGCGAGAGCGAGAGAGAAAAAGAGAAACCAAAAGAGTATGCACGCGCCTGTGTATGTATATATATTATGTTATACAACGCACGTAGATGCATATGGACGTGGATATATTATATATGCTTAGCCCTGTAAATTTGCCGATTGCATACGCGTGTGTATATACACTGTCCAAGTCGTGTGTACGTATTTTTTTTTTTCCATATATGTTGCATTTATCTGTTTTGCACTTGTAAATTCGCCACAATAGCTTTTAAAGTGTTTACTGATAATCAAATAGTTTCGGTATTAATTCTCATGATTAAATGGAATTCTCTGGAGTAGTTGAATTACGATATAGCTATTGCATAATTGCACAACCAGATTTCGATGGCCGACCATAGATAATAAATATAATGAGTGCATCCAGAGCGATAGCCACACACTGAGCTTTTTCATCTAATTGGTCTATGTTTTAGTATCTAACGGAATGTGCCAATTAAATGAAAGTGCCACTGAATGGTGCCGTTCTGAATGCACACGATGTGTGTTAATGGGAGTTTTCTCAAGTTTCTCTCTGATACTAAAGTTTTTAGATCCAGGAATGTGTAGCCAATCAACATGTAGTTTTTATGGAAAAACGGCATGTTGATTGGCTACATATTTCTCGATCCGAGAAATTGGACCGAATTCTAAGGGTGCGTCCCGATGGAGAAAGAAATAGCGGAACGGAATGAGAACGGAACATTGATAGAAAAGAGATAGGATTGTTCTATCTCTTTTCTATCAATGTTCCGTTACTGTTCCGTTTTGTTATTTCTGACTCCATCTGACTGCACCCTAATACCATGGATACAGGACTTTAGGGCCACTTTAGGGTCTCTTTTAGCAACTTTTAAATTAATCGACGATTAACTACGGATCTATGGCCGGTATTCATAATCAATTATTCAAGATCGTCTTAGTCTTAAGATGTCACAAACCAATCAAAGGGCTGCATTCGCGTCTTAGGCCGGTATTCATAGTCTGTTCTCATTTCAAGACTGCGTTAAGTAATGTCTTAAGATGCTAAAGCGGCCCTCTGATTGGTTCGTAACTCTTCAAGACTGAACTTAAGACGGTCTTGAATATAAGAACTGACTATGAATACCAGCCTATATGGGCCTTCTACAATAAGCCATAAGTCATTACTCACATGACATAAGATCACAAACCAATCAAAGGGCTGCATTCGCGTCTTAGGTCGGTATTCATAGTCTGTTCTCATTTCAAGACTGCGTTAAGTAATGTCTTAAGATGCTAAAGCGGCCCTCTGATTGGTTCGTAACTCTTCAAGATTGAACTTAAGACGGTCTTGAATATAAGAACTGACTATGAATACCAGCCTATATGGGCCTTCTACAATAAGCCATAAGTCATTACTCACATGACATAAGTGTTAAGTCACAATTATAAGTCATAAATCTTAAGGAATTTGCATCTACAATAATGGGCCTTCTACAATAAACCGTAAGTCACAAATCATAAGTCATAAGCTAGAAGTGGACCAATCACAGTCGTCAATTTTTAATTTCTTACTTCCGATTAATGACTTATGGCTTATTGTAGAAGGCCCATAAGAAATGGCAGACACATACTGCTTATGATTGGTCAGTCATAACGTAATCATAAACTCTAAGTCAGAAGAGATGGAATTTGGCCATCTCCACTCCGTCACGGACTACCGACTTATTACTATCTTATGACGCATTACTGACTCGCTTGCAACTAGCTTCTGACTTATGATTTATGACTTATGGCTTATTGTAGAAGGACTATACGACATTGTCTGTAGGCTCCTTAAAACCAATCACAAGCATTCCGCATCAGTTGCAGTTAGTGCGGAACGCTTGTGATTGAGAGCGTTCAGCGGACTCAACAGTTGAGTGAGCGCTCGCTGTTATTGGTGTATTCTTTTAGATCTAAAATTCTGATTTAATGATCTAAAAGAATACACCAATAATAGCGAGCGCTCACTCAACTGTTGAGTCCGCTGAACGCGCCCATTGGTTTCACTCTCATTCCGCGTTGAAGCTGGAGTCATACTTGAGCAAAAATTAAATATAAATAAATATTAAATTAAATTATTAAGGAAAGTACTAAAAATGGCGTCGTTTGCAGACGAACTATGAAATCCACCAATCGTTTATTAGTTAGCCATTTTTAGTATCAATGAATGAATGTTATGATTGGCTGACAGTCACGCCAATCAGGACGCGGAACATCGGTTGCGCTTCTCTGATTGATTGGTTGCTACTTGATGGTTGTATGTGAATATACTTAAGGATTCTAGGCGGATCCGAACACTCGATGGAAAGGCAAATCATGTACTTATATACTTTCAGAAATCTATCGAGGGAAGAAATAGTAGATATCTATTCTTACTAAATTCATAGTTATAGTTCGTATGTTGCGGTATAGACGCTTAACCTGTAATGTAATATAACCTAGTAAATATATATCGTTTTGCCTAAAATTTTTGAACAATATTAAGTGAAGTAGATCGAGTATCAATCTTGTGTGTTTAAGTGTTTTTAGAAAATTAAATTCAAATACGTAAGATTCTTTTTATATATATTTGTGTTGTCATATTAGCAATGATTGGAGTATTTAATATAATATGTATTTATATATAATCAAATTGCTTTTAATGATATATATACTAATGTTGCCTATATATAATATGTACATATATATATTATGTATATACATATACACACATATGTATATATTTTTATATATAAAACACAAAAAATATATATATATGGATATATCTATGGATGTATATGTATCATATTAATGTTTAAATTTAATGCTTATTTTATACATTATTTTTATTTACAGAAGAGAAAGTATTTAACATTAATTTTTAGTCAAAATGGATATTCGTCCAAATAATACGATATACATCAATAATTTAAATGAAAAAATTAAAAAGGAAGAATTAAAAAAATCATTGTATGCTATTTTCTCCCAATTTGGTCAAATTTTGGATATTGTAGCTTTAAAAACATTAAAGATGCGTGGACAGGCATTTGTCATTTTCAAAGAAATAGCAAGTGCTACAAATGCCTTAAGATCAATGCAAGGTTTTCCATTTTATGACAAACCAATGGTAAGAACTATAAAAAAAATTGTGTTTTATCTTTGTGTATTATATTTTTTTGTATTTATGTAATATTAAGAATAATCTAATGTGTATGTATTATACGTATGCGTGTGCATATGTATATATGTAGACACATTAATTCGTACATTATAAATACATGCAAATATATTTGTATCACGTACATATATAAAGATATAAAATAATCTCTTTTAAATGCTTTGTTTTTGTAGAGAATACAATATGCTAAAACTGACAGCGACATAATTGCTAAAATGAAAGGCACCTTTGCAGAGCGTCCAAAGAAACCAAAGCGAGTTATTCCAGTAGCAGATGAAGAAGCCAAACGTGCCAAGAAACGTGCAAAAGAGCAAGCAAAACATTCACAACAAATTGGTTATCATGCTAGTATACCTCAACATTCAGGACTTGTTAATACTGCTGTTCCTGAACAACCACCTAATCAAATATTGTTCTTAACAAATCTACCTGATGAGACAAGTGAAATGATGTTATCAATGCTGTTTAATCAATTTCCGGGTTTCAAAGAGGTACGCTTAGTACCTAATCGGCACGATATTGCATTTGTTGAATTTGAAAATGAAGTTCAGTCTGGAGCAGCAAAAGATGCTCTTCAAGGTTTTAAAATTACACCTTCCCATGCAATGAAAATATCATTTGCAAAGAAATAGCTTTACTATCTTTTGTATTGTCCATACTATAATAAAATAGAAATAAGATATAAGTTGAGTTCCATTTGTATAAAGAAAAATGTCCTTTGATATTTAAATTGGCTTTGATTATTTTATTCATTATTTTGCACAATCTAAAATATTTTGCTTAATATCCATTATTTTACAATGAAATTCAATAAACATGTTTCTTCAATGTGATTTATACTTTTATATATAATCTGCATGACAATTATCTTATATAAATAACATATTTCAATTTATCAAAAATATATACAATTTATTACAGTACAAAATTATATACAATTTATTAGAAAAAATTCATATTTCATATGAACACCTTTTGCAAAAATAAGTGAAAGAGTAATTTGCTATAACAAAATACAATGTGTTATTTTTATCCTGAAAACTTCCTATTTATTGTATTGACCTAAATTGATTTGTTACATTATACTGGCATGGAAATATATTTTCTAACAATTTAGTTTCATAAATATTGAAAATATTTGTAAAAAAAATATTTATTATTAATTAGAAATACATAACATAATTGTATTACAATAAGTTTATATAAAGGAGGCAAGTTATATATATTTCTGAATAAATAGTACAAAATCTGTTAAAAACTACATCTATATTACGTACATTATTACTGTACATTTGCATCACAATACACATTTTTTTAATATAAAGTTTTAATTTATCTGACATTAATAAAAATAATAATAAATCACACCTGTAAGAATCTATTTCACAATGGAGCAAATTATGTTAAAAAGCACCTTGTAACAAAGCAGTAACTAATCAAAATTAACAAGCCGAAACCAGCGACTATCAACGTGAATTCTAATTGGATGTTGCTTTTCTGCTTTTCCGTCTAGGCTTGAATTTATTTTTACAGATTACGGCATACGGTTGCAGCCAGTATAATGGCCGCAGCACACACTTTTGCATTACGCATAAACCATATACATAAAGAATTTGATTGGTCCATTGACTCATGCATAAGAAAATGGGCCAATGAAATTTCTGTTATAAACCAAACAGGTACAAGAGTTCACTGAGCGCTCAGTGAGCGGTCGTCGTATTGAAATGCACTCTATAAGAAACGCCTAGAACCTTTGCACAATCGCAAAATTCTAATACTAAATTATAAATTCATTAATTCTCAACGCTAGTTTTTCTTTGATGTTTTTAATGAGCCTTTTATTAATATAAGATATGAGAAAACTCAATTAAATTTATTCTTTCCAATTACACTTCAAAATTCCTCACATAAAATATAATAATTTCAAAAACTTTGTTATTTATGTCGATTAATTGTACGTAATATAAAAAATAAGAAATGAAAATTATGTAGGTGATATTAAACTTCTTAATTATTTTTATACGAAATATAAATTATTTCATAAGGAAATTTTAACTGTCAACTAAGTTTATACGAATTTTATTTCGTCATTGCACGCGCGTGAACTTTTGATATATGTATAAATTATATAGTAAATTTGATTTATAGAATATAATAAAATAAACTAAGCAGTTTAGGCTAATTAAAATCGAGCAGAAAACATATCTAAAAAAACAAGTATATTTAAAATAGTATATATAAAATACATATATTATTGAAAAATTATACTCATTTATCTCCTCATTTAATCAAAATCGTCGATATATCATGCAAGAAACAGAAAACAATCTTAAATATTTGTCATTATCTTATTTTGTCTTCGCATCAGTCAAGTCATTTATTGCCTTATTTAATTGAGCACTAAAAGCAGTAAAACTAAATGTTACCGAAAATCTGCTTTGACCCGATCTACCAAAATCCTCAAGATAATTTGGATTTGTGATTAAATAAGCTATTTTCGAGGCAAATGCTTCACCAGATAAGTCTACCAGGAAACCAGTTTTTCCAGAAATTATCGATTCTGTGGGACCGCCGGAATTATGAGCGATTACCGGTTTACCCATGTACATTGCTTCCAAAGGTACTATTCCAAAGTGTTCGTTCGGTGGGGTGTATATCACAATTTTACAATGATGTAGTATGGAAACTTTGTCTACGTCGGAGGGTGAACGTAAGAATATTACTTTGTCTGTTACATGTAACTCATCTGCAAGACCTATTAACTCCAGATGATATTCCACATTTTCTTCGACCCTTTTGTCATATCCACCAGCCATAATCAAGAAAACTCTCTTATATATTTCTTTCGTTAAAAGCTTCTCTAGCTCTGCAAGAGCCTCTATTGCAATAGACAGTTTTTTCTTACGTTCATACCTATTGATAGATAACAATATAATACTATCATCTGGAAGTTTCCTATCAAGTACCCTTTCTATAGATACTATTCTTGTCTTATCAAAGAAGTCTGTATTAATGGAAGGATATAAAATTTCTGGTTCAATTTTCAGTCTCTTGAATGTGTTCTTGAACACATTGTTTGTATAACAGCTATTTACAAATATTTTATGCGCCATGCCAGTTGTAATTTCTTCTAGATAATTCAGCGGCATACGATATAGCTGCTTAAAACAACCACCAGGATGTGATAGCAGCTGGTCCGGATGATGACAATAAAACATTACATATGGAATACGTAATCTAAGTACAAAAATACAGATGGATACCAAGTCACAAAAAACAACTTCTGGCCGGTGATCACTAAATATTATGTAGCTGGCTGCATATATCTACAAAAAGTATAAGAATTTATTTCTTTAATAGTTGCTGAACATACACAAATTCTTTTAATAGAAATTTTTTGAAGATCTTTTTCAATTATTTCACAGTTATTTCAGTGTTGAGGATATAATTTGTTGTATCACATTGTGTCATTTACATCTTTTTTTGGACTGTACCCAGCTTCTTACCATGCGTATATAAGCACAGAACGCATAGAATCTGCCAAGAATGTGCCTAGGTAACCAACTGCCCACAACAGTAACGGGAACCGTCCCATCCTTGGTCTCTAAGAAACAATGCTCCGGATCGTGATGAGTTGTCACGAAATTTACATCATGGCCATTCTTTTTCAAAGCCAGAGCCGCATCGACAACGAGCCTCTCCGCGCCACCGATACCGAGATCAGGATGTAAAAATGTGACGCGTGTCATCGTACTTACGAATGATTCGTTAAACGGCCATTATTAAGTATTTATTAGAATGTGCAAAATTACCGCGACGTAAATAATTAGGATATTAGGCCAGTAGGACCGGTCTCAACTCTCACCAACTCCGATGATCGGACATCGGAGTCCGATCTCCGATCACAGCAGATTAAGTATTGCCAACCATGTTGCCAATCATGGTTGCCAACTACAAGACTTGAAAACATCTGCTTTTGACAGGTCGCCATACTCACATGGGCGCGTTCAAATCGAATAAAGTTGCTAGCCTGCTCTCGCCGAGCGATTATAAAGCTAAAAAAAGAAAAGGTAATTATACAGAATACATACCAGCTCAAAAATCGCATCGAATGAGCCTGATTTTATCGAAATCGGAGGTGGTGGGGGTATTCTGTATAATTATACCTATGGAGTAATCATCTAAGCAACACCAATAAAAGTGTAGCATACATATAATATTTATGCATTATATAGCATTATAGCATTATAATTGATTATTGGATGAATAAAGGGATGATACAATTCTATTTCATGCTGCAAATATTGCTTTGGAAAGCACAAAATTTTATTCTTTAGCAAATTCGTAAAAAATTTTTTTTTTTGATTGGTCAACGAAGCATTTACAGCGTTAAATAAATGGTATTCTATATAAATATAATATGATGTATAACATGATTATATACAATATGATGTATTATATATCACACATATTTTCACAATATATAGTATTGTTTTTTTTTTTTTTTACAAAATAATTACAATTTATTATTATGAATGTTAAAATTTTGTTAAATGCACCTAATAATTTTTAAATAATTAATTTAGAAAGTTTTATGTACATACTATGTTTGATACACAGAGTGTAAATATGTATATAAAATTTGTATATGAAATGTGTATATGAAAAATTTTTTGTACTAATGTTGTTCTTGCTTGCACCTGTTCTACATATACAGAATTAAATACATGTATTTTATCTGTACTCTTGTACTAGTGTTATTTTTGCTTGCATCTGTTCTATGTGTACAGGGTCCGCCACCAAATCCGAACAAATCAAACAATTTCTTTAAACAAAATGTATTTAATGAAAAATTAAATATTACAAAAAATCCCTTTACATGGCACTTGGGGTATCCCTATAGAGCATAATTATTCGATATATCTCCCATTAGCTTGAACGACGGCCTCTATTCCCGGTCCAAAGCGTTCGCACTCACGCTGTAATGTAGCGCTGTCCATGGCGACGAATGTTGCCTCAATAGCGGTTCTTAATGACGTCACATTAGGATGTCGGGACTTGTTAGTGATCCTTTCAACTACGCTTCATACATAGTAGTCCAAAGGATTTAAATCTGGGCTGTTGGGAGGCCAGAATTCCTTGGACCGCGAGCAATTCACCTTGTCCTGGCAGTCTCAGAGAGCATCGTATATTTAATGTGTACAATTTGTATCAAAAGTCCTCCTCCACAATTCGACGCATTGTTGACTCGCTTACACAACAATCGATGCTAATTTTCGCAACGATTGCCCTGGGTCATCCGAAATCAGCGCTTGAGCCTTTTCAATGACTGCGGGTGTCCTCGCGGTCTTTCGAGTGATTCTTCCTCGCTGGCATACTGGAACCTTTATTGAACTGTTCTAAAGCCGTAAATTTGGCTACAATGTCATAAACAATTGATTTCAGGTATTCAAAAAAATCGAATTATTTCTGTTGCTAAGCGCCCAACGTGAAGGCCTTTGATGATCGCGGCTCTTCGATTATACTCTGCACTTAGTTTCAACATCGCGACCATTTTGAGAATATGACTGTTTACTAGAAGCATCAGGCTTTCTCGGGAAGCCAACAACATCCTCTGGCAGAGGCACAATATAGCGGAAAATTTCAATTGAAATTTATCCGGATTTTGGTGGCGAACCCTGTATATAAAATATTTCTTTTATGGAGGCCTAATAATTGATGTATAGGTCTAATTTGATGTGGATTTCATATACATATGTATTTTGCTATACTCTTATTTTAAAAATGATTTTTCTTGTTTTGCAGTCTATCAATTTTTCTATTTAAAGAAACAATTTTATTAGTTAAAGATCTTATTTTTTCTTTCGTATTTACTAAATGATTTTTAAATAAATTCCAAGATCCATCTGAAGTAAAATCATATCGACATAAATCTCCAATGTATCTTGTATTGTAGAAGCGTCTGTTAGAGACTAAGGAATTAGTTCTTTTTCTAAAAATAAAACAAAGATTTTATCAAACCGTTCTATATTTGTATATTATTATTTAAAATGTACATACAAATTTATATAGAGATGAAATTATTAGATATAAACTAACCTTTTTAATTGATTATATCTGGAATTTCTATTAAATGTGTCATTGATGTTTATGGATTTTTTAATTCTATTTCTTAATATTATATTTGTTTTCAGATTAATATCATGTTTTGTAATAGCTAAAGGATCCTCAATTTCTCTAAAAATAAAATGAACTTTTTTTTCCAAACTATCCTATATTTATACAGGGTGTCCTATTTCAATTGATCATCTATAATATCTCCTTAACAGTAATTTTTCTCTAAAATGCATTGTTAAAGAGATATTTAGGTAAAAAATATATATTTCTGACAAGGGCCACAAGCCATAAATGAACGATTGTAATAATACAATATGACTAATATAGAAACGGTTAAAGTATAATAAAGAAATGTAATATATAAATAATATAACATCGGTCAAGATAATCAGGTGGTTAATTAAAATGGACACCCTAATGGGTATACTACTAAAACTATTTTTTTAAATTTGTTAAAAAATTGTAAGAGATTAAATTATTATTATATGTATAAACTAACCTTTTCAATTGATTATCTACTGAATTTGTACTTATTGTTTCTATATTTACAAATTCTCGTACCTCATTTTTTAATATTGTACTTGTTTCCAAGTTAGTATTATGTTTCATAAAGATTAAAGAATCGTCAGTTTCACTAAAAATAAAACGAGAAAAACTTTTATAAAACCAAAGTTTAAGTGATTATTGTGTAAACCAACCTTTTGAATTGAAGATCTATTGAATTCTCCATATTTATTACAGTTTCATTTATATTATCTAAAAGCATGCATTCTTCTGGTTCCTGTTTTATTATTATATTTTTATCCGAATCTCTTTCAATTCTCCATGAATTGTTTATATTTTCAGAAAGTTTAACATTTGTTCTAAATTATATGAATATGAATATCATAAATTATATAAATATCAATATATAATTTTTTCAAATGTTTTATATATATATATTGAAAGTTACCTATTATTTGATGAGCCGTCTAATATAGATGGACACACTCCTGGTTTAAGAAATCGTCTATAACTGTCTCCATACATTTTGTAAAGAAAATCAGATTGTTTAAAATGTTTGCTACAAACTCCACTGTGTACGCTTATTTCATGGCCAATAAATGCAAACCAACTTGCTTTAATATTTTCATCTTTTGGCAACCTTAAAAATATATATAAATTAATTCATGAATATTTTTATACTATTATAAATTATTTTATTTATACATTTTCGTAAAATACTTTCAAAATTAACTTTATTAAAATAATTAATAATTTTTCTGTTAAATTCCTTTTTTTATATATCTGTACTCTATCTTATACATAAAAATGTAAATGTAATTTAAGATCTTTAAGATCAATATAAACTGAATGAATATATAATGTTTTATCACATGATTAAACAATATCTAATAAATAAAATATTAGTAATATACTAGAAGTTTACAAGTGATTAAAACATTGTAGTATTAATTATATCAATAGCTCTCCCTCTTGTTCTTTCTAACACGTAATAAATTCCCTAAATATATAATAATAAATCTATGTTGTTGAAATTTGGTATGTGATCCTCCAAGAGTTACCAGATACTAAAAATCTCGATACGTACTGGTGGTACTATAATTTAGATTTCGCACGAACTTATCGAACGACACACATATAAAATAAAACTTCATTATTTATTTTCTATGTATATATATTCTATATTTGTAAAAATATATTTACCGATGAATAGATACATTCTTTTCCTCTCCTGCTCCCACTTTGCAAATACAACAATATCCAACCATTCTCACTATCAAAAGAATGGGGTGGTAATTATACGGAATAGGTCCCTTCAGTTTAAAAATCAATGAAATTAGGCTTATTCGACGCGTTTTTGCATGAAATGAAAGAATCTGGAAAGAAATAAGCGTCACTGTGCCCAGCAAACCGAGATATCAAGCGTTAAATTTCATGACTATTCAGGTTAGGAAATCTGTCAGACCAATCCAAATGTCATGGGTGTGTTACAAAATTGACTGCCAATCTTCTTCGAAATTTAATTGACCCTAGTCCTCTTGAACAACGTAAACATGGCCAGTCATACTAATTGTAAGCACAGTCAAAAGTCAAAGTCGGCACCGCTTATTTATGCCCAAAAAATATGATGCTAAACCACCGCAAAAATGGCGTAGCCTGAGCGAACACCGAACGCCTGCGTCTACAGTGTCGTCACGCCGCAAAAACGCGCGTCAGGACGATTTAAAAAATATACATAAATTGCCCCTTATTTAAGGGGCTACGCAGAATAAAAGAAACAGAGAATAAGAATTTCAACCTATCAGAAATTATACTATGGAATATACACTGTTTATTTCACAGTATATAATTTCTGATAGATTGAAATTCTTATTCTCTGTTCTCTGTTCCCTGTTCCTTTTATTCTGCGCAGCCTTAAGACCCTACTGTCACCAAGAGTAAATAATAGGCAGTGGGCAATAGCTACAGTGTGCAAGTGAACCGCTCTCAATAAAAGCAGCCGATCTAAAACGCGTCCATCGCGATCAAATGGTTCTTCGGAACTCATTATTTGACTATAAACAGAACAGATTGGTGTCTTAAGAGATTACACCACCTTTGCAACTTAAAAATGATGTATATGTTCGGAATTTTTTTTAAAGAATGAAGAAGCGAATTAAAAATAGTTTTTTGGGTCTTTATTATGTGCATTTTCAAGTGTATGAAAAAATTTTTATAATATTTCTTATTTATAAAATGGCGACACACTATAGCCATATCGTCAAACATCTTTATTAGCCGGGCCTCTTCGCGGTGTTATCCAAAATTTCTATATGGTTTGTTCTAAAACAAAATACCAAATATTTTTATCATCTACATGTTAAAAATTAGAAGTACGTATGAATTTTAAAAAATATTGATTTATGACAAAATAGTGAACATTTGAAAAAAAAAGTTGTTTTTTTCACCTAAAATTATTATATAAAAATGTTAATCGCAAAATAAGTTTTCAATATATCGCAAAAATCCTATGTACTTCTTAAATTTAGATTATAGATATATATAAAAGAGTATTCACTCCAAAATTTTAAGTAAATCGGATAAAAAATGTAAAAGTATATACAATACCGACTTTGGAAAACCATTTTGAAAAACAAAACGTGTTTAAAAGTTCCGGTTACTATTCTTTTGTTCATAAAGCAAAATCTCAATTTTACCTTCAGTCTATTATTCTTGGGCCATACAACTGTTCTTCCAAGAGTTCGTTTTACTCATCCGCCTCTTCTTTTTCTGTAATTTCTATTGATTTTTCGAGCCTTTTTAGGCTCTTTTTCGCTGACGTGCTTACACTATCTGTTTCTTTTTCTATCAAATAACGATTCTCACTGGTCGTTCATTACAATTCTATTTTTACCAGGACGTTTATATATGTTTCTAGAACCTTTCTTTATTTCATATACTTCTTTTGTACTCGTCATAATTGTTGTACAGATGATACAAAGATGTAAAAGGGAACTGTGCTGCGTGCGATTTTTAACAATACTGATGGTGTCGTGTATAATACCATTAACGTGAATTAAAACATTTTTGTAATGATTTCATTATTTAATATTTATTAATAATTCTCGTAGCCCTTTATCTATCATTTGTTTTAATTTAAGATTATTTGAGTCCGATTTTATTTTATAATATGTATATATTTCATATAATTGTAAATATTGAAAATACAAATTCTATATATTGTAATTAAAAAAAATTTATTTTTCAATAATTTGCTAATATTAAGTAGTAGAAATATAAAATGTTTTTATACAATTTATGAAGGACAAACATCAAAGTTTGAATTTCTTATAGACAATTAATCCAGTAATTGTAAGTTATCAAGTTTTTCACTAGAATAAAATCCTGCTTTGACTTGTCTACCACCAAAGAAACGTCCATTTAAATCAACTACGGCCTTAATAGCACTCTCTATTCTCTTGAATTCAACAAAAATTCGTACTGCTTCCTCTGGCAAAGCTTCAATCACTTCATGAATAATAACACGTGCAACATCGCCATATTTAGTATTGCATTCGTCTTTCACTTCCGGTTCAAGATCGTCATCAACCTCTCCGGGACCAACCATGTTGCGCAATAGAACAACCTAAAGTGAAAGATGTAACTTAGATTATAAATATATTTTAAATTATGTAAAGTATACAAAATTATAAAAATATTTAAACATAATACGTTTATATAAACATTTACATAAAAACATAAATTAATAATAAATATGTATTAATAATAAATAATGAATAGTAATATAATTTTATATATAATATATATGTTATATATACAGGGTATTCCAGAGTAAGCGCAGAAGCCGGCACGTACATATTCCTCATGAAAAAGTGAATCAACAATATTAATAGCAAAAGCTTGAGGCAGCAATAGTTTTCAAACGGTGAGCTATCATGCTATCATGTTTAATTCTGCTGCCGGTTGACTTCCATTTTCAAATTTTAAATGTCATACTGGCTCTACATGATCCCTTTAAGATTGTGTAGCAAAACCCCATTTCGTACATAAAATTTGCACTATACTATAGCCACAGAAACATGATAAACTAAATGAGTTCGCTTATCACCAGCCAAGGAAATACGCTATACTGTCTGAGTGTTGTATTGGTGGGCGATAATGCAGCCAAGAGAAAACGCTATTGCACCGCTCCTGACGGCGCGAATTTCATGCCCTGTGGTTGGTTATTTTCAAATGCTCATCGTTTGAAAACTATTGATGCCTCAAGATTTTGCTATTAACATTTCCAATTCATTTTTTCATGAGGAATATGTACATGCCAACTCCTGCGCTTTAGAACACTCCCCCCCCCCTCTCTCTCTCTCTGTATGTGCGTGCGTGTAATATATACATGTATATACGATTATACTGACTTTGCTTGGACATTTCATTATCTCGGTAATGCTTGGTTCTTCCTGGGATTGTTGCAATTGCGATGATAGTTGCAATTGCATCTGTGGTGGAGAAGCTGTAATAGGTGGTGGCGGAGGCATTAATTGTTCCTTTTCGCCAACTATTCTGCCACCACGTTTACTAGTTTTTTCCACTTGCAATGCTACTGACATGCCCTGTTCTTTCTTGCCAAGACCCTGCCCCTCTTTAAAGCCATATTTGGCCATTATTTTTGCTGCTACAGATGATGTTGAATAGCCTAAATTAGACTGCTGTCGTGGTGGTGGAGGTGGCAATTCTGCAGATTCCTGTAAGGATGGTGGTGGTGCTATAGCAGCGCCTCCTACCATACCTCTCGAGGTTGGCGTTCTCTCCTCATCTCTTTCAGGAGGTACCATTGCAATGTTTCCACCAGTAGTCTGTTCACAAACATTAAATAATAGGCATGTTAGCATCATTTTTATCTCTTTTTTTTTGTAAAGGTAATTTTGCATAAATTATATATTACCTGAGTATCCTCGAAGCGAGTATTATCTCTCCGGCGTTTGCGCATTTCCGTCTCTTGATCATGTTCCCTATCTCTGATGTCACGTAATTCTTTCACAACTTTTTCATATTCATTAGGCCATATAGGATCATATTCATTTACTACATTCCAATCAAATTCACCACCTACTCCTATGTTACTCACACTACCACTGGATAATGGATTGTTATGAGTATTGTCATCCTCTCTGTCAACATCGCGATTAGCTTTTGATTTCAAGTCTATCACTGGTGCTAATACTGCAGAAGCTTTCCTGTTTTGTTCACGTTTTGGCTGAATTCATAAATAGTAATTAGAAGTAATGAAAAAGAAAAAGAGCTACGAGCCAAAAATTTGTTAATATAAAATTGTTAGTAAATAAAAATTGTCATTTAGTTAAAATTATATAGTTTAATTAGTAATAAACGTATAGTAATTAGAAGCTTATTTTTAACAAATGAGAATTACATTAAAAATTATTTTTGTAAACATTATAATTATTCGATATGTATTGGTTAAGACTGATTTACCTGTGTAGTAGCAGCCTTTTTTAGCTGCAACTGCGATTGTAGTAACTTAATTCCGGAAGACCATCCCGCAACTTTTTCTGTGGTCCGATGCTTGTCAAAATCGTCGTACAAAGACATTGTGAATTACTTTAATGTTTAACTAACATTCGACCGCATCTGACATTTCAAATGTAACCTCAACTTTCAGAAGTCGGCTCATACCACAGAACATATATAAAGGCTCATACTTTCATAGATTTAATACATTTATATAGATAGTACAATTCGCGCAATTAATGCCTTCCAACTCTGTTTTGGCATTACGTGTTACCTTCTCGGTTATTTTCATGTTAATGGCTGTAATAGACGGACCAGCCAGCAGAATTGCGCGAATTTCTCCAACCTCTATAGATTCCGTGTTCGTGACATCTCGAATGTGTGTGTTTAAAGTTTCATTGACAGTCGTAAATTTCGGTTTAAAATATATTTACATAACCAAATTTTTTATTATTTACTGCTCATAATTTATCAGATAAGTCGCCATTCTTCCTTCTTATATTTATTTAAACCTCTATAAAATTAAGAAAAAATATCTTTGTGCATTTTTTTTCTTTTGCAGAAGGAAGCAAACAAGGAAAAATTTTCAACGACTTGAATCTTTTAAGACTTTGACGGAAGAGGTTAATTGTAATGAACGGGTATCCTTTACATAGTATAATCCAAACAATATATATATTAAGAATAATAAACAATTTTAATCACTAATTTCTAGATTACAATATTTACAATTAATATTTAATCCAATAGCCATCCTTTTCAATCACTCGTTGCAAACGACTGTTCGTGGAGTTCACCAGATTGTGGAAAATTTGTGACCTCTCCCGAAGACTGTTCCAAATTGCATATACATAATCGCTAATGGCCCATACATTTTCGAGTGGATTGTCTTCGGGAGAGGCCACAAATTTTTCACAATCTGGTGAACTCTATAAACAGTTGTTTGCAATGTGTGATTGAAAAGAATGGCTATTGGATTGAATATTAAATGTAAATATTGTAATCTTTAATTGTAAATATTGTAATGTAGAAATTAGTAATTAAAATTGTTTATTATTGTTAATATTATATACATATTGTTTGAATTCTATCATATGTAAAGGATACCTTGTCTTCTTCAGCCAAAATCTTAAAAGACTCAAATTATTCTTGTTGAAAATTTCTTCTTGTTCGTTTCCATTTGTAAAAGAAGAAAAATGCACAAAGATATTTTTCCTTAATCTTATATAGAAATTTAAATAAATATAAAAAGACAAAATGCAAATGATAAATATTGTAATAAACTGATCTGATAAAATTATGAGCCGTAAATAATTAAAAATTTGTTTACATTAAAAATGCACAAAGATTTTTTTCCATAATTTTTTATAGAGTTTTAAATAAATACAGAAAGGAAGAATAGCAACTTATCTGATAAATTATGTGTCGTAAATAATTGAAAATTTGGTTATGTAAATATATTTTCAAACGAAATTTACGACTGTCAACAGTGTCAATAAAACTTTAATCACACACATTCGAGGTGTCACGAACACGGGCTATAGAGGTTGAAGAAATTCGCGCAATTTCGCCGGCTGATTACGATTTGTCTACTATAGCCATGAATATGAAAACGACCGAGAAAGTAAACGCGATGCTTCAAGAGTGAATGTGACGTCATAGGGTTGGAAGGCATTAATTGCGCGAACTGTACATATTTTCTTGAAAATTCAGATCCATGTGCAACTTATGCGCAGAAGCTCGACGTAAAATGGTAAATCATTTTCTGACCTTGTAGATAAAATCGTAGCACAAGGAAGAACGTCGAAAATGGATGTGGTGGTATTACTGCATACATACGTCATACATTCATAAATTTAAAGAAAAAGCTATTTTTTTTATGCTATTTATTAAAAACATATAGTTTTACGGCTAATAAACGATAAAGATAAAATAACACTGTATAGTTTATTTCAAAATTCGATTTCGTTAATTCCGAGAGAGTATTATTTATCCTTGTTCAACATTTGGTAAATAACAAGGATAAAATGATATTCAGGTTGATAGAGTTTTGGAACGCACTCACAGTAGCGTCTTTCCGCAGTCCGCTATAGTTTGTCTGATTGGAGGTGGTTTCTCTAGTATTCTGATAGTCGAAGTTCTTTCTCCATCGCAGCAAGATGGGTGAGTGGCACGATTTTATTGAAATTGTTTTTCATCGTCACGAATCTGAGTTTTCTCGCTGCAATATCGCGATAAGACGTAATCAGCGCGTAAATTAGATATCATCCTTTTGTCGGCAAGGAATATTATTTTCGTCCTTTCAACTTGAGTTCGTGGAAACTATCTTGTCTCTTGTCGACGTCCAGCATAGCCATGTTGAACTCGTGACATTTTCGTGATTTATATTTTCCTTTTTTAACAGCGAAACTCACGTTTTAAACAAATGTAAATATCATGGATTATCCAGTTATTAGTGTCTTTAATATGTACAGAAGAAAAGTTTTGTAGCATCAACTTAATATAATGCTTGATTAGGTTAACCTTTCTTTTTTTTTTAAATACGTTTAAATGAGTTTACGTTAACAAGCTCGAGAGTCTACTAAGTTATTTATCAATATTGCACTGTAGGTATTTCTCGAGATCACTGGCATAAGCGAAGAGCCACTGGTGGAAAGAGGAAGCCCATTCGCAAGAAGAGGAAATTTGAGTTAGGACGTCCAGCTGCAAATACCAAACTTGGACAACAGCGGATTCATACTGTAAGCTTAATTTTCTCAAGTTTTTATTGGATAGAATTATAAGAGTAAATAAGCATTAGTTAACAAAGGCAGAATAAATCTAAATATTATAAAATAAATATTAATATCATAATGAATAGAATTACAATTTACCATCATTAATTTGTAAGCATTATCGTTGATGTTATGTTACTGCAATTATTCATGAAAAAATATTTTGATAATTATTAATAAGATTGGAAAGACCATTTATATGAGTGTACCACTTAAATTCAAGAAGCATCACTACTGTCAAATTTAGATGTTGAAATACATATATACACACATATTTTTTAAATAAATTTATTTTAATAATTCACTCTTTACTATTTAGTTGTAAAGTGATGATCCTCTTACCTACTCTGAGTGCCGTGATTATTCCACAATCTCACAGCGATCTGAAGTCTACTTTATAAATATATACATTTAATGTGTTAAAATCAGTTATAAACATATCTTTTATGTATATATAATAGGTCCGTACACGCGGTGGTAATAAAAAGTACAGAGCACTTAGATTGGATGCTGGAAACTTTTCCTGGGGTTCTGAGTGCAGCACCAGAAAGACTCGTATTATCGACGTTGTTTATAATGCGTCAAACAATGAATTAGTACGAACCAAAACTTTGGTGAAGAACGCCATTGTTACCATTGATGCTACTCCTTTCAGACAATGGTATGAGAGTCATTATGTACTGCCACTAGGTCGCAAGAGAGGCGCTAAACTTGTAAGTATTTTTTAACGTAATTTAATATGACTTTATGGAATATTATATGTACAAGTATAAAATGGAGCGTAATTGTTTTTTTTTTTTTTAGACAGAAGCTGAAGAAGAAGTATTGAATAAAAAACGTTCTAAAAAAGCAGAATCCAAATACAAGGCGAGACAGCGATTTGCTAAGGTTGAGCCTGCTTTGGAAGAACAATTTGCAACAGGACGTGTTCTTGGTATGAAAAATTCTAATTCTTTTAAATTTTTGTAAAATTAAGTTGTTATAGCTGCGTTCGGTAATAGCAAATCTGAGGCGTCGGAGTGCTCTTATATTATAGCATATGTCACGTGCACTATAGAAAAAGAGCATTCTGACGCCTCAGATTTGCATTGCCGAACGCAACTTATATATTTGAATAGATCAATGTTTCTTTTTATATGAGTATAAAAAAGATGTTTTAATTTAAATCAATACTCTTAATAAGATATTTGTTCTCTTTTATGTATACATATATTTTTAAATTAACGCGACTTAAAATTAATAAACAGTATAATTGACACGAGTTAAATTGTGTTAGTAATTTAACCATTTTTGATGCTCTTTACGCATCTTAAATCGGTCTTAATAATGTCAAATGATAAATTAAAAACTGTAAATAATTTATATGGCGAAAAACATTATTTCGGCCGGGAGTCTAACACGTATCTCTTACATTCCGTACAAAAGTCCTACCAGTTAACACTACCGAGCAATTAATAATTTTAATAATTTCTCATTTTCAGCTTGTATAGCAAGCAGGCCTGGGCAATGCGGTAGAGCTGACGGTTATATTCTCGAGGGCAAGGAGCTCGAGTTTTATATGAGGAAGATTAAGAGCAAGAAAGCTAAATAATTATAATTATGATTCATTAATAAAAAACTATCTTGAAATACGAAAGAAATTGTCTCGTTTATTATTCTCTTTTGAGTGAAGGTAAATGAACTTGTTAGATATTTTTGAAATATAGATATAATTATCACACACAACATAGAATAATGTATTAAAAATATTTATAAATTTGATAGCTAAGCAATAATTAAAAATCAATTTTAAATAATTAATTAAGATAGCGTGGTGTTTTTAAAAACTGATTTTGGTTGCGTTACACATAAAAAGTTGCATGATGCATTATTTGTCCTTTCTCACCAAATACGGAATGCACTTTTTGATGACTTTCGGAAAGCCACACGCCACGTAAAAGTGCGAGTAGGACCGCTATCTATGGTGCAATTAGTTCGTGTTCCGTTTCTTCTGCTTCTCTTGTGCTTAATAAAACATGGCGGCAACGGTTAATGGTACATGCTTTGTCTTATCTCTTTTAATATTACAATAATATATGAAAAAATAATTGAATAAATATTTTCTCGCTTGTGTTATTTAACAAACAAAATTTCCATATTTAGCGCTTTTTTTCATGAGAGTAATTCTTGTACATAACCTCAAATTATATTTTTTCAATTAGTATGACAAAACGATTGATATTACACTTTTCTAAAAACCGTTCCATTTTACAGGCTGGTTATCAAACAATCTTTCTATGATGTATAGACAAGCATCGTGTCTTAATTTTTGTCCTTTGATCAGTTTTCTACAAGCACGAAATTATGCTGCCAGGAAGGGTACGAGAGAAAAAGCGAGAAAGAAAAAAGTCAAAAAGATCGTTGAAAAAGTGGGCTTCATCCCGCACAATCAGAGAAAGATGAAAACGTAAGCACGTCTTTATATCATATATATGAAAATATATCACTATTAATATATTAACATAAATATTGTACTCTTGCAATATTAGTGGAAATAAACAGAAGAAACTCGAGCTAAAGAATATTTCACCAGACGATAGCACAAGGCCTGAACCAATAGATAATGTATATGTTTCAAATTTTCATAAATGGAAAATATATCCATTTGAAGAAGCAGTGCAAAATCATCGTGAAACACATCATCCTACTATATATAATTTGCCAAATGAACCTATAAAAGCGTTTATAGAATTGAATATGCAGGTAAAAAAATAAAAATAAAGTTTATGGGTGGTGTTCATAGTCGGTTCTTATTTTAAGACTGTCTTAAGATGTTAATGTATAGCCTTCTGGTTAGCTTATTATGTCTTAAGCTGTAATTAAGACATTTTCAAATATAAGAATCGATTATACTGGCCTTTGTAAGATATATGTACACATAAGATTGTACTAAATCATTTGTTAATCATACGTTATAGGGTGTGAAAAAGACAAAATTTGTTGATGCTTTTTCACGAATTGTATGTCTACCACATGTATTCGATCATGGTCAAACCAGAAAACTACTAGTATTCTGTAAGAGTCCTGAAATGGAAGATATTGCAAGAAATGCTGGAGCTCATTATGTTGGCGGTAAACAATTAGTAAAACAGATTCATGTAAGATATTGTTTCTTACAGCATGTTGCTTACATGCTTGCTACATATATGCATCATATATCATGTCATAAGTTTGCAGAGATTATTGTTTAATAATTGATGAAATGTCTATTATTTTAGAGCGGACAATTCTCAATGAAAGAATATGATATTATTTTGTCCGAACCAACCATTTTACCTGATTTATTATTAATTAGGGGACTTATGAGGAAGAAGTTTCCCAGCGCTAAATCAGGTTAGTGGAAATATTATATACTCTTAAATTTTTATTTTTATAATATATTGTATGCACTTTGTGAGTCTACTACATAAATATATTAGCATAAAAAAATAGTATACATGTAGCACAATAGCGACACAGAAAGTATAAACTTAATAATATATGAAATGCGAGCATTTCTATAAATGCTTTGCATTGAATTTCTCGCTTTGTTAGTAATACGTGATATAAACATTTGTATTGTCTAATTTAAAAATGTTATTAATCTGGTTTAAAATATAAATTTTACGCAAGATTTGTGAAAACAAAATTGAACGATTTACATCTGTTTAAAATAAATGTTTTACATTCTCTTTATCACATAAAGTTTTTTTGTACTAGGTACTTTACACACTGACATAGAAATGATGGTAACAAAGTTTCTAACTGGTATGAAATATATGGGAAAACCACATGAAACTTTTAAGTCTTTTGGAACTGTTGATGTTACATTTGGGACGGTAAAGTTTTGATGTTGTTTATATATACGTTTTGTATTTACTATGAATATTGATGCCAATTATATATTTTATCACATGGCTTGTAGAAAATTATCAATCAATTTCATATGTTATAGCTTGATATGGATGTAAAACAGTTGGAGGAGAATTTTGCTACAATTATTAAGGATGTCAATGAAATGAGGCCACGTCGACCAGGACTTTTCATTACAAGGTAACAAATTATTCAAACAATCATGTTCTCATTTATATTGTACAAATAAATAATTACAATTATTATAAAAGTGATTATAATACAATTATTATATTTTTTGATAGAACTCTAATTACATGTTCGCCATCGCCAGAAAGGTTTAAAATTGACTTTGAACAGTATCTACCTAAAAATAAAGCATCCGAAGCAGAAGCGGAAGCAGAAGCAGAAGCAGAAGCAGAAGGAAAGCAAGACGCTGTTATCGCGTCTCATTAAGTTTGTTCATAGAACTATCAATAAAATAATATATGTAGTTATAGATATACATATGCAATAATTAAAACAAACCTGGGTTTTCCTATCATTGCGATTATCGAAGTTTTATATTTCACTTATACACACACCATACATGCATATGCATACATACATACACACGCATACACACACACACACAGACACACATATATATATATATATATGCTTCTAAAACACTATATTGTAGATTTTGTAAATTTTCTTTCAAAATTAATTAAAAAAGCGTATTAAACTATATAACGTAACAAAAAATAGATGAGCGATTATATTTTGCATCTAAAAATTTATAACTATTATGATTTTATATAGAATATTGAAATTGTTCGCGGCTACATATATAGTTTGACCGTAATAATCCTTCACCGAGAGGCATATAATTATGCGGGACGTAATCTCGTTAACGCAGATAGAACATGATGACTATGGTCCGCTTGTGCGTTAATAAGCCACGAGCATACAGAGGGAGACAGAGGCGGTTTCAGAGCTAACATGCCCTAGGCAACGTATTTACTACTAATGAATACCGTAAGGTTCTACTTCATTGAGCGAGCTATTGTACATACAAGGGCTTCGGTGATAAAGCGCTTATAGATATTTAACTTCTATATACGAGGTCTGATGAAATCTTATAGTCTTGTCGTAGCCTAGTACGAAGCCCTTGTACACGCAAAAGCTTCTGTAAACATGAGAAACTTTTGTAAATTCATTGCAGGTTCGAAGCAGAGGCCATATTTTACGATATTCTGATGCGTTTCGTCAGTAATAGTTTCTATATTTAAAAAATGCTTCCTAAGTAAAGTTCTACTTTTCTTTAACGAAGAATGCTTGCACATGCATTTTTAACAAAACAAATTATAATTAAGTTTTTGCGCTTGAATCTTTTCATCGACTTAAAGATGAGATTTGTAAGAATGGAGATTTTATAGACGTTAAAAGTATGTTCCACGATCTAGCGGAAATAATTGAGGAAGATTTTTACGGAAGTGATATCTTCGACGAGATTCAAGAAACTATTTATTTACACAACTCTCTAGTTTTGCCTTTCTCAGCGTTTGCGAGAGCCTGACGTTATAATGTGGGAGGTCTTCGCAGCAAGGATCTCGACGAAAGCATTTACGAAGATACACACGAAAGTGCATCATCGCGATCGTTACAGTCGAACACGATGATGCACTTTCACACGCGCGGTCACCCAGTTCGCCCGACGGCACAGCCGTCTCTGCGGGGAACGCGCGTACGTGTGGCTGGCGAGAAGAAGCGAAGCCAACGAAGGAGGACGAAGAAGGAGAGAAGTAGAAAGAGCGGCAGAAGGCAAGTGAAGCGAAGGAAATGAGAATGGAGAACACGGTGAGCGGCGACCGGTGGTGGTGCGGCACCGAGCGAACGGTGGAGGGGCAACGGCTCACCTACCTGCCGGTCGTGGGCTCAGTCGCTGTTCGCCAGGTTGAAAATCCGTCCGTCGCTTCTCTCGCTTTCTTAACTGGCTAGTGATCGTACACGACGCCGGCCACGCGTTCCCTCTTCACAGAAAAACAAACGCGTCGCCGGAAACGTGGCTTTTTCTGAGCGGGTGGCGCGTATTCCCTTCATTGACCTACTGATTGATTCCTCTTGGTATCGATGTTGACAATCGCGCCGGGAATCTCTTTCGGATAGTCTTTCTTGATTGTAGCGGAAATTTGAAAAAAAAATATATATAAAATTTTGCGTGCGAACCAGAGAAGGTCCGTATCTTGTGTGTGGAAAAGTGGAGGCGTATGCACGCATCTCTCTGTGTGTATGTGTTTACATATGGTGTGATACGTGTTGACTGTGTAGGGTGCAACGACACAACGAAAGAGAAAAAAAAAGAGAGAACGAAAGAGAGAGACAACGATTTCAAGTTTCCCTCTCGACGCCAGCCGCTCCGATTGCCTCCTTCGTAGACATGCCCCTGCTGAACAGCCAACAACTGCGACATTAGGTGACATATAGGCGCACACGTGCACCAGTCATGGTAAGTTTGCACAGACCGCCTTCGGTACGGAGCACGCGCTCTGCAAAATCGAATCTGACGACTCAGAGATTTTTCGTTTCCCCGAATAATCCCAGGCTGGATTCAAATAGCAGTCTAAAGTCGACTGCTTTAACATCTGTTTAATTTAATATCACATATCGTTATCACTCTGATTTATCCTATTAAATTATTTATAAATTGACAAACACTTTGTGATAGTAAATCATTAATATATAAGAAGTACAAAAGTCAACATTAGTTATTACGAAATTAATCTTTACGAAATTCATATCCTATCAAAATAAAAATTTAGACGGTTCGACTTTTAGGCCATCTACATTATTTTTTAAACTTATAGTTGAAAGTTACATATTTAAATTACTATTAAAGATAGCATCTGTTAATAATTAGTGTCATTTTTTTAAAACTTATGATTAAAATTACGCATTATTATAAATGATTTAAAATCTATTCAATGTATTGTGATAACATTATGAAAAGAATTGGAGAACAATTCTTCGGATATTCAACAGTATAAATTATGTATTGACAAGTTAGTGATAGTTATATGCTTTATATTTTCTCATCCAGATCCAAGCTAGACTGTTATAGGCTTCGTATTAGTTATGTTCTTACATTAACGGTCTTTAGTATTAAATATTTTAATTGTTAAAATTACGTCCTATATGTCTCGCTAGCATGTCATCAATTAGTGAGTTATCGGTGTAAAATTTTACCCGTCGTTTTTCGTACGCACAGATTAGACAGAATCGAATTTTTCTCGCCGCTGTTAGTATAGTCAATTCATCTACTATTATTGAATCCCATCCTCTATGCTGTATCATCATTAGAATTTCTCTTAAATAATAGTCATGGTTTTTGAGGACACAGAAGTCAGAATTCTGATGTTTAACGTCACTTTGACCATTTACAGATTTTTTAATTCCAATGCCTTAAATTTTTCATTTAATTGTACTTGAATTGTACAACTTGTAACTGCACTTGTATAATTTGTAATTTCCTATAATTTTCTTATATCTGAATTGTGTAACTTGTAACTTCTTATTCAATTATGCTTAAACTTAACTGAACTGTATAATGTATTATATAATTTATGTATAATTGAATTCTTGGCTTATACGTTCATTGCAATTATTTTTATTTCAAAATAGAGCATTTCTTTTCAAGTTTTACCATTATTGTATTCAACTTCTTTTTTTATTTTTTCGTTAAATTTAATTAGAGCAATTGAAGCGAGGCGATCATTGCAACATCGCGATTTTTCGGATACAAATAACATACACGCTGCATTTTCAATGATCTTTATCGTATATCCATTCCTATTTTATGTACTTCTTTCGAGCAACAGAGAATACGATATGGGGAAATGAACCCTTACGCATTAAAATTATGCGCGCGGTTGCTCTCACGTGCACGGAGTTTAAAGGGCATCTTATAATAAAGGTCGATGTGTGTGAGGAGGTACGGCAGGTTCAGCCGAGCTCTGATATCTTCATTTTACGTATGCGAGCTACAAGAGAGGAAGCTCGCAAGGTGAATACGGACGCGTTGGATTGGTATGCGGTGTCCATAATTTGCAGCCACAAGAGTGTCGTTAATATGGCATACACGCGAACGTGCGTTTTACGCGTGATACTCCCAGTAATTTTGAGGACCCCTCGCCATATTCTGCCAAAATTTTTTTACAATATAATCGTGGACTACTCTTGTCTTTAATCCCCATAATATACAAGGTATTCAAACGTTCCAGCCAGATTGTGAGATTTTATAAGAAAAATTCTCTCTCTGAACAAAAAGTTTCATATAAACATGGATCGAGAAATGCTTCTTTAAAAGGTTAGTTCCAAACGATCTCTATGGTTATTCTATACATTTTTACAAATAGTAGGGAAACTAAACATACGTTATCTTTCAAAAGATATCACAGAAAACGATTGTAATATTATACATTCTATAGATTTTGAGATTTCTTTAAGAACCAGTTTCAAATGTACAAAAGTATTTTTTTTTGGTTATCAATGATACAGCTTCTTAAAGATATTCTTTATTTATATTGTTAGGGGCTTGGATTTTATAAATAAAGGGTATTTTTGACAAGTATTTTAATCGATATTTTAGTCGATAAAATACTTTCTTGTACATTTGAAATTGGTTATTTAAAAAACCTATGAAATGTACTACAATCATTTTTAAATTAAAAACATAATTTAATAATTCTTCATAATTTCTATTAAAAAATTGTAGAGAATTAAATTATTTTTAAAATTTTTTATAACTGTTAACTAATAGAGAAGTAGAGTAGTAGTTTAATTTTCTACAACTTTTCGTTAAAAAACGTATACTTTCTCTGATAATCTTGTAAAAATATTTATAAAATTGTGATTTCAGAAGTTTTAGGGCGCTAACTTTTTAAAGGAACATTTTTCGATACACGTTTATAGGAAACTTTTTATTCAGAATTAAATTTCTTATAAAATTTGAGTCTTGTTGAAACGTTGAGGTCCACCCTGAATAGTAAAAATAAAACGATATATTTGCTGCTGACGACGAGAGAGCATTTATATAAGTATTGACAAGTCATCTAGAAAGCATCTGTCTTCGTCACAACGTGATTACTAATCGTGACCAGTAAATGACTATTAAGAGATATTGACTCATTGTCAGACATAATGGTTTATGTTATCAAGCATTTCGGGAACAGTTTACTTTAGATTATGTTACACGAGAGATCATTGCAGCTAAACATTGAACTGATACAGTTAGTGCAGTTGCCACCGCCATGTTTCTGGCATCTTTTATTTATAGAATGACTTTTTTTGCATCGTTTGTTTGTGCATAAAATTTCTGTGCCGCGAAAGATTAATTCTGCTCTCGCGCGCGAATAGATCGTGGCGTCTACATTATGCGCACGCCGTGCGTAGATTGCGTGTCTCGATTTATATTACTACGACGCGTGATCCGCTGGATCGTTGCGTGTTGCTTATCGCCCGAATCCCGATCCAAATTCATAAGCAGTCGTCTGTAATTTATTCTCAATAAGTATACGTCTCGTACGTCGCGCGGATCCCCTTCTTTCCTCCTTGATGATATCTGAACTTGTTAATTTATATGTATGAAGATTCAATTTGCACAAACGCATTTGGGTCTTCTTCTGGTTTTTTGGTCGAGTAGATTGGGGTTATTTCGAAAACTTGAAGACGATCATTTGACAAATATAAATTTCTTACGCATATTAATATGTCAAGTTGATACCAACGAAAATAACATAACATTAAGGTTATAGTTTCGTACTCAACAATGTAATTGTTATGTGACGATGTGTTATGTTACATTTGTTATACAGTTGGGAAATTTATGTTAACATAGTTCATATATTAAAAAAATAATATAAAAAAAAACAACACCGACAATTTTAAGCAACCATATTGCTTAATTAAATTCACATTTCTTTATATACAATATATATTTCTTCATATTTCTTTTCTCATTAAAATTAACATTTACAATACGTTAAATTAACAAATTTGATTAATTTATCTCAGAATTTATGTTGTAAAAACATTTTTATGCCATTTTTTTGTTTACTTACTCTTAAATTATTTTAACACAGAGAAATGTTAAATATCAATTTAATGTAAAATATTCAAATAACACAATCGCAAATTGACACTCAAATATACTAACAATTCAACACCAAATTTGAACAATACAAGGACTTGAGTGGATTATTTCTAATACAAATACACACAAAAGTTTTTTAATATATGAATTGTTTTCAGTGTCAACTGGGTTGCTATTAATACTGCAAGTATCAAAAAAAAATTTATCAATTGAGTATTTTCGATAACAATATCGAGCATAATATTTGAATAATCTTTCCTTAGTGGTCTCACATATCGAATTATAAAACTATCGAAGCCTTGACTGTCATTTGCCAAGAATTTTTACGAACCACCATCTCACGAAGCAGTACGTCGTGAAGTCACGCGAGGCAAGAAATCGTTGCACATTATAAGATCTAAGTACCAATAATTTCTCAACTATGTCACGATACGATGTCCTTTCGCGAGGTTGAAGCTCGAGGTCGAAAAATCGAATAATATTCGCTGACAGTGAAAGGTAGTTTGAACGAAGCAGGCTTATTGAAGATGCGATTTTGCTAATTAGAAGCTTTTTATTTATGAAATATTAACTCATTGCGTACTGCTCACGAGATATCTCGTGTTTACCGAACCGAACGACGAGACTGGATCGCAAGGTTTCTCGTTTTTGGATTTTGTTATAATCCCATACTAATGACTCGGTAATAAAATATTAAAGTAATTATGTCCGGTTGTTACGTTATAAGAAATGCCTTACAGCAATCTACACGAACGAATTCCAAAACAAATTGTGAATAGAATGCAAATAGAAAAAATGCTTGAACTACTAAGTTTCAGAGCTTAAAAAAAAATGTATGTGCAATATGCATAAAATATATTCGAAGAATGAAATTTAAAAGAGGATGTGAAAAAAATAACAAGATAATCAATAGGCTTAGATGAATAAATCCAAAAAAAATTAATAATATGCCAATATGTGAGCCGACACAAGTTATTAGTGTGTGTTTTTTATATAAAATTTATTCGAAATGAATAATAAAGAGTATATACGTTTCGACCTTCGGTTCATATTCTCTTCAATACAAAATACATTCTCAGTGAATTTTTTTTACAAGATTTCAGTAAACGTTCTGACAATCTTGTTCAACATTCGGTGAACAAGATGAAATGATGATAATTGGTTGAAAATCTATAAATATAGTACAATTAATAAACAATCGCTACAATTTGAAAAAAAATTTAGGAATCATTCACGGTGCGTATTTTCGGAATAAATTCTGATTAGAATTGGTAAATTATTGTATTTTCTAGATTTTTATTGTGTTTTTTTTAGAGAAAATTGAATAATTCCGATTAGAATCTATTCCGAACAATTACGTAATACATGCTTGGGATATGTATTATAAAACTATTCAAAATGGATTCCAATCGAAATTATCCAATTATTCCCTAGATCTCTATTGTGTGTTCTAGAAAAAAAATTGAGTATTTAATTCCGATCGGAATTCATTTCGACTTTTTCCATGACAGGTGGCCTGATAGTTTCAATTTCCACTAATTTTTTAACTATACGAAAGCAAATATGTATTTCACGAATCAATTGTCAGTTTTTAGCGAGGCTCAGACCGTGATGAAAGACATTTTCTTCCACCATGGCTTAATCAAACCGTGTTTCACTTATTTCTACAATTTGTCACTATCTAAAGTTGACGCGATCGTTTTTAAAGGCAAGTTTTATTTTTGATACACGATCTCATTAAATTCATTATTTATCAAATGAAGTACTCCGTTCGGAAATAAACGCGCAATCGTACGTATTTCAACTGTCTATAAAAGAGAAATACCGGTTATAAGTATGATTTAAGCTCTACATCGTTTTCTCAGCGCTTCGTATCTCGCTCGATACGCTTTATCCACCGTATGAATCTCTCGGAAATGCTGTTCGCGGCGTTGTCATGCATTTCTTAGCGGCGATCTTAATAGATCGCGGTATGAGTATCGGCGTATGTGTATCGATGCGGGCGAACAGATCGATTCTGGATCATTATCCTATCGGGGACGACGAGGCGTTTTATTAACACACGATGCGAAATTACGGTTTTGCGTATACGCGCGTGTCTATATAGGCGCGGGCCAGTCATGCGTGCCGGATTGCCGCAAAACCTGGCTCCAGAAGCGAATGCTAATCATAGCCCTGCGGGGGCAGGAAAGAGAGGGCTAATACATGTCTCCGTAACGTTGACGTTTTCCTCTTCCTCGATCCGTCTCCTTTGTTGTCGATCGACACACTCATGGTTCACACCCTAATTGTATCTTATGGTATACTCGCGACGGTACGGAACCGTGTCTCTCTCTCTCGTTCGTTTCCACGCTCGTTCGCCGGAAAATTGCAAATCGGCGATTTTCGTGGGAGCGTGGATCTGCGAATCCGCGCGATTTTCCCTTCCGCGTGAACTTACCGCAACCTTTCCGCGATAAGGTCGTGGGATCGGGTACAGCGACCAACGCTAATGCATGCCGTTTCTAATGCACTCTGATATGTGTACCAGGAAACTCCGGGCGGGACAGATATGCCTTGACGTAATCCGCTCGCGCAATCGGGCGCCGCTCAACCAGTCTGTTTGTCTGTCTGTCTCCCGTGGTCTTTTTCCCTTTTCTCGAATACTAGGATCCTTCGACCGCGTGTTTGGCCAAGAATTGCGCGATTGGTCCAGTTTCACAACGGCATGAAAAACACAACCTTTTATCCCTCCGGCAAATTGGTCCGTGGCAAATCGTTTCGCGCGGCTTGTTAACTGGATACTTTGATAAAATATTGTGTATACCGCGTTTTTCAATCTCGCGTAGATACTAGATGTTATCGTCAATGTGTTGGTTATTTCTGATACACAATGGACCAGTTTAGTCTACTGTACGCTGACCGTTTTATAGATTAGAGCAAGAAAGTGGATTAAATCGAAAGATAAATCATTATACATTACGATGTCGAGAAAATCATTATTCTAGATTAGTAAATCAGATTCACGCAAAAGATTTGTATCATCACATCACGAAGTATTATTTTTCAATTAATTTTAAGATTATTTTAACAAAATTTTAGTTTTCGAGATTTAATTTGTCAACAATGAGAAAAAAATTTAATTCTCAGTAACTAAATGTATTTTGTTATAGTATGTTGGTGCAATAAATATTATCAAATTATAACAATATTAGTAATCGTTTGATAATAATTACTAAATATTTGTAAAATTCAAGTTTAGTTGATTCAATAAAATACTGTTTTTTATTGTATTAACCGCTAAATTTTTTGTTATGTTAACATTCGATTGAAACTATTTCACTAAAGCAAGTTTAGTAACTATCTAAGCTTGACTTTTTTAAAATTTGGAGAAATGAAATTATACTATTAGAAAATTTGTGTTAAATTTAAGACATTTCACATTCCCTAAACGGTTCGCTCAAAATGTATTATAACATAACCTGAATATATTAGAAAGTAACACAAATATCATTTAAAAAGATAAACACAAAAGATGTAATACTGACACAGTTTGTAAATAAACTGTGGAAACAATATTTTTTCAGTAAAATTTATGTAATAATTAAATATTTTGTTCATTCATCTTTAGAATTTACGTTTGAAAGTATTATTATTTATGTTATTTGTTCACTTATAAATTGTGTTATTTTAACACTAAGAAATATGTTAAATATCAATTAAACTATTTAAATAACATAATCACATATCGTATTAAATTAATATTCGTATAAAAAATTCAATAAAAAATGTTGAGTGAATTTCGATACAAATATGAAATGTTTCTTACTATGTGGAGAAATAAAGGAAAATTAATTTCGAAATTCTTAAAGAATCTGCGATGTGGTGTAACAACAAGTTTACTTATATCGGAGAATATTTCGTTCTTCTTCATGGGATTAACGACACCTTTTGGCGCAGCGATTGAAAAGCGCAAGACTATATCTCTTTATTATTACAAAGCAGAGGAATAACTAAGGTAATAATAGTAGCGATAGTTAATAGCGATTCGTTGCAAAATGCCAACGTGACATTCACGCGAAGGAAAGTCCTGAGCATATATGAGCCGGGACGCGAGACTTCGGGAGGGGCAGAGGAGAAGCAGGTATATCAGCTAAGGAAAAATGACGGATACGAAGCGGTTATGTGCCAGGTCGACCGGTTCTTCTTGTTACTCACTTCCTTCGCGAGACATATACTGGGTGACGATGACAACGCGTTCGTCCGCTGCATAAGTGCGCTGAACTGCATCCTACTGCAAGGAAAGCGAATCTCACCTTAACGCGAAGCTATGTCGCCGTGTTATAAGTCGTTCAATCAGAACGATTTCTCGATTAGATAATAGAAAAAAAGTAGCAATGATCTTGCTTTTACGTAATACTATAAATAACTAAGAATCAATTAATCAAGTGTGGATAAGTGTTAAATAAGCGAGAGAGAAAGAGAGAGAGAGAGAGAGAGAAAAAGAGAAGAAATCAAATTCATAACTTATTATAGTGTTTAATTTATTTCGGCAGAAAACATTGAATTAAATTCAAATCTGAAATATCTTAAAAAAATGTTGATACATATATCATTGTACAATTTATAGATGCATTTTAAATACCAAAGTAAACCAAAGCTGAAAAGAGTGAAAAGTTTTCTTAGGAACTGGTCTTTTGAGGCAGTTAATTGCTCGTTGAAATTCAAACGGGATCGAGTGTATTAATCTTGACGTGCGTAATCAATGATTATTAGTATTACTATTCGCTAAGTGCGCCGACTATCGCAGCGCGAACAGGAAGGATTGCGTAAATGGCTTGGATAAGTGTTAAATAATCTTCGTTGGGTCTCCGTTTGCGGATTTTATTAGCAACGGTAGTCGGTGTCGGTTATGAAATTCGCTGTAAACCACACCGAATGACTGAACTTTGACAGGTGTAAATAATCCACTCGATTCGATAACGACAGCGCAATGATGAAACTGCAGTGATTTGTTAATTGCCACAGAAGCCACTGAAACCGAGCAATCAAAGCTCTGTCGATCCCGTTAATAAATGCATCCAGCATTAATTTGCATCGAATATTCCTCAGATTTATGTAGCTGCATTGCAAAGCTATTGCATATGAATATACGTCGGACCTCTTCTTTTCCGCGGTACCGTAATTTTGATAAATTCATTAAAACTTCCACGTCGTGCGAAGAATTAACGCGCCTAACGAGATAGAGATCCGCTAGAGCGAAACTATCCTTGCCTCGATTCATAGGATGTGTAATCGTAACAAAGGGCGAATTCTCATGGCGCGGTTACAGCACGAGTGCGTGGAGTACATACACGGTCTTTTTTTCCCACGTGTCAAACGACGCGTCTTCGCGTGTAAGAAAACGCTGGCGGCAAAATATAGACAGCGTTGCGATAATACTTTTCCTTGCTTCCTGGTAACTTCGATATTCACGATTGCTCTGACAGCGGATCAAGAAGAACAGATGTGAATCGTAAATTGCTGAAGAAGAGAGAAAACGCAAAATAAAATATATTGCATTTCAAATATTCGAATCTCTTAAGGATTAAATAAATTATGAAAGCAGTGAAAATGGATAAAATTCTTTTCTTCTTTACAACGTACACAATACATGTGTGCATAGAATTTGATATATGTATATAATTTGATTGTTTAATATAAATCTATATTTCTCTCTTTTATTCAGTAAAGAATTAATAAATGAATTTATTTATAGATTTCTATTATATTAGGATCTCTTTAATATAATAGATATCTATTAAGCATCAAAATTTAATTGTGATATTATTTTAGTAGTTTAGTGCAATTCAAATAACTACAAATATGATATATAGACAAATACATATAGTATATGTATACAAAATTCACATTAAATTATTTAAAGCATTAAAGATCCGCAGTTTCGATCGTTATCTTATATCCTATTTCTTATTTGTTGAGTTTTCAAATGTACGGTCTAATAAGATTCTTATTATAAAGAATTAATCGCTCGTGATTTCTTTAAAGTGAAATCTATTACTATCTCAGAGAATAATCAGTATATCGAAAGCAAAAAGATCTTGTGGGTGCTCACTTTTTCTAAAATCAAGTTCGGAATCATTGTGGTCAATTTTCTTCTCTGGCGTGCGTCAGAGGGCGGATGCAAAAAAAGGCGGGATTATTCTCTTTTGTACGTCACTATTGTGTAATATTCGAGCGGGAGATACTGCATTCAAGGAATCATAATTACATGCTCCTCACTCGCGCTCGTTTTTCTGGAAAGTGATTCAAGAACATGCCATTGATCGACGCGATTACCACGCTCCTCGAAATTCTTACGAGACAGCTAGAAACCGGCATACGCGATTCATGTATCGGCCGTCAAAGATTTCTCTACTGCACGGCACTACTGATCGACGAGTATCGGCAAACGGGCACTCTTAAGTAAGCAATAATAGAACCAGTTCAAGAGAAAGAGACTGCAAGTTTTATTTACCTCGCACTGATATTACCTGTAATATTAAGTATCATTTTCTCGTTAGCGTTAATTGGGCTATTAGGAAAGTGATAAGCCGTAATGTTCACGTAAGTTTATTTAGACGTTTAATATATATTCGCGTGTTTCTTTTCTGATAATCGTGCCCTTCCACGTGAATGTTCTCCATTCTGGCGCTTAACTCTAGTAGATAGGAAGTGAAAGGAGAGCCTTAAATCCCTTCTAATCCTGCGGTTTTGGATTTATGCATATAATATCATGACACCGGGTATTTGTGGGCCTTTTCTGCGCCTTTCTCAGGTCATTGACGGTTAGGGGGGCTAACGTGAACGAATGTACAGTTACGCGAATCGCCGAAGTCGACGATGGAACGCCGAAGAGGAACGGACGGATGGCAAAAAGGAGGCCACAGGCGACCTGACCGTCACCGTTATATCGGCGCCCACGGCGGTGAAGGCACTTCGGAGCTCACCTCGATTTACGACTAGTTTCTCGTAACTTAGCACCAGCACGTGTACCCCGTCCATTGCAAGCCGACGACGGCGTTTTGACTCTCTACGTTTGACCTCTGCACCCATACCGGCTGTTCAGGTTTACGCAGCTGGCCGCGACGTACAACATCTCCTCCCTGTGTGACAGGTACACTGGCAAATGAGGTATAAATTAGGACGCCGTCTACTGAGGGGGAGGAGCGGCGCGTCGCTGAATGTTTGAGAATCCGTCGGGAGAATGAATATCGCACACCTGTTGTCGTTGACGATTCATGCAAACCTGTGTGATATACTTTTGCAAATTGCTCGGTGTAATTACCACGTCGCGTGTCATGTCTGTATTTCATTCACTTGGGAGATGTATGTAATATTCCAAGATACACAGAGAAATGTTTTGATAGGTCTATATTTATACAATTGCGATCGCAGGAAGTTAGTTTTGAATGTAGCAAAAAGTGAAGAGAATTACATCGTCATGTATGTAACTATTGAAACGCCTATTATACGGCTTTTTATAAGAAAATTGAAGCTATTCCGGAAATAGTGTGGTATGAAATGATTTCTTGCACAGCATGGAAAATAGTGCCGGCACATCGATCGGCACGCGAATCGTTATCACGCTCCTGTCATCGAACGATTTTCACCCAGACGCGAAGATGGGAAGAATAGGAAAGGAGGAGTACGGTCAACTTTCTTGTGCCCTCTGGTAGTTCACGTTTACTCGTTTGCTTTCTACTGTTTATTGCACTTTCTTTCTAGAAGAGATTATCGTGCACATCGAAAAGAAATGTTTTTCTACTTTTTATTAATAGTAAAAGTTTCACAATTCAATAACAAAAGGAAAAGAATAGAAAAAATATTATTTCGTGAATTCTAAAAATGTATCAGAATAAAAATTATTCATTTTTTAATAAATATTTGTCGTAAATGTTATGTTTTATTAGAATAAAAGTTCCTAACATTACCCCGTTGTATGCATTAAAAAACTATCCCCTTTATTTTGCGAAGTCGATTTAATTGGTGCAGCTTTCGTTAGTTTCTTCTTATCTTTTTCATGCGCGAGTAATATCATTCTGTAATTGTAAAGACCATTCTTGCCACTCTCTTACTTTATCTTCCGAGTTCGTGCGCGTGCATAGCTTCGGTAGTATGCGATTAATGCATAGGTGCATGTAGGAAGAAGGAAGTCAGAACATAGTAACGCTAATGCACTTCGCAATCGCTAAATATCTTTTGGAATTAAGTTTGCGAGTTAGTTTCGTCTATTATCATTGAATCTAATAGTCAGTGTAGTCACTTCAACTGTATGTATACCGTGATTCTTGCTGCAAAAAGCAACGAAACATCACGCGTTTTTGAAAATGATGATTAATCATTTTTCATAACACAGTTTAAAATGTTGTCTAAATCTGTATTAGTATTTCTCGAATACCTTATTCTTATTTTCAAACCTCATTTTTAAATAAAATGTCCTTTTTTGCATGAGTTTATATAATTATTAAATTTTAACGTTAGAGATCCTTGAGATCCTCCTTCTCTATTTTTTATTTATTTTAATTTACATATGAATAACTGTCATATCATATGAATAAATTAAAGGAATAAATTAACTGTAATAATTATTATACAAATTTTGTAAAAAGACAAGATTAGCGATTTCTTATTTATTTTCCGATTTTCAAGTATTTTGTATTATTAAATGTTAAATTCCATAGACATTTTATTCTAAGTTTTATTTTTTATACTTACAATGATATTTATTTATAAATGCAAAGTAATGGACTGGCTTATACATATTATACATAATTCCACTATATACTTGCCTGAGAAAATTAGAAGATAAAAAATAAAAAAGCGTAAATTTTATTTAGATTGCATAATATATAATTGTAGCATTTCTATATATATAAAATTATATAATATCTTTAGAACTTAATATTTTACTTTAAATAATTTCTATATTATATATATATATATATATTTTTTAAATAATTCGATTGTCATTCTCACTTTGCTCGCCCTTGGAACGCAATTTCTTCGTACAGCGGGAGAAATATATTCGCCTTACACAAGAGTCGGTATTACCGTGACCGCGAAAGTTGCGAGGACCACCTACACGCCGCGGGGATCCGGCTCTAGGAAATTCTTCGGGTAGGTATTAACAAGGAAAACGTGACGACATCCCATGGGCCCGACTTACTTCGGACGCGGCGTAAGGGAGCGGCGACACGTTGCATCCGCATCGAGATCGATGCACCCCGCTGCGAAGCGGAATTTGTTGGCGCGGAATTTGCGTTCGTTCTCGTGTCGCCTGATCGTGTAACACGCGACTTACAGTTAGAGAGCGGATTTCGCGAATAGACATTCCTTCACGTCCGCACGTCCGGTTCGCGTTCTTTATTCGTTTCTATAAAACGTACGAAAAAATTAATTAAAGCATAAATTTAGAGTAACCTTTTTTTTTATCCTAAAGAAAATTAATTAGAGTAAAATTGAGTAATGGATGAAGTGTTAACAAAGGAGAGTACAACTTTCGCTTTTTCGTGACTGTTCGGGAATTGTTTCACTTTTATTATACATTTTCTTCGTGGAAATTCTTTTTCCTAATGGAAATAAAAAATTATAATAATGACATTAAACTGAAGAAAAAATTAGTACATTGAAATAAAGAATAAAATTCGTATTCACATACGAAATAGCTGTCAGTTATGCTTCAAAACGTTTAAAAACTAATTCAGAGATGAATCAACTCTTGATTTTCTCTCGCAGATAAATTAAGATACTTTTATTATAAAGACGTGTGTGTAAAAAATCTGTGATATAATTTTTGTTATATTTCTGCATATTAATTGCGATATGGTATTTAATTAATATTAATACAAAGCAGTACGACAGAAAGATTCAAATTACAATAACATTCGTAATCATAATTAACATGGTAATAATGATTATTAACGTTATTACGACAGAGAAATGTGAGATAAAACGTAATCGAGCGTTTTTATTTGAGAAAGTCTTTGCTTCACGCTTGATTTCTCTGGCGAATAGTATTTTTCCTCGGTAATAGAGTTTCTATTGTACTTTATATAAAATACTTTATATGAAATAATAAGACAGCGGTGCATTTTTCTACAAGGTTTTAATCGGTGAAATTGCCACCGAACCGCGTGTTCCGCGATATCCTTTATTTATTTTTGCGCGGCGCGTAAATTATTATCGAATTATTTTCCGCTTCTCGAGACACAGAGACAGAGAGGGAAAGAGAAACATCAATCTGTGCTTTCTACGCGCATTAATGCGTACTAATGTCGGTGATTAGGAACTCGCGCCTGCTCGTCGCGGTCATAAATCAACGTTACAAATCCATAGTTGAGGAACGACCGCTACACTGAATGCGTGCACATCCGCGTCGCCGCGTATTATCTATCATTCGCTCGCGTTTGTTGCATTAATTGTCGTTTTGGAATTGCTTAGTTACCGTTGCAAGGCAAGACGAGACGCAGACTTCCCGAGTGCGTGCCTGACGCGCGTCGATGCGTTCGCGCGTAAAGCTTAGTGTGCCTGTCGTGCATTGCATCGATAATAAATGAAAACCACTCTCTGCGACTCAACAAATGAGTTTGTAACAAATTTGCATAAATATGAATTTATGACAAGGTTAATAAATGAATTTAGCTTATTGCAATTTCGTATAGTTTTCGCTCGAATAAACTCGAAAAGAGTAATATGGTGTTTATATTATTTTATCTTTGTATTTTTATTGTTATCTTATTATTTCCCTTGCATTATATATTCTTAGTTTATTATTATTTCCATTTGCTTCGAGCTTTGTTTTTCTCTCTGAGAATTAAAGTCGCGGAAAGCGATTGTTAAAAAGAATTAAATAATTTACTGAAGTATATCTAAAAATTTAGATAGATCCAGATCTGAAACTAATTTTGTTAGGATCATGAAAATAATTGTGTAGAAAATTCAAGAATGATTAGAAATGTTGCAAGAAGTTTTGACACTCCAGCAACTAGTTTGAGCGTCCTACACAATTTCATAATCCAACAAAATTATTTTCAGACCTATATTCATAAGCTAAATTTTTAGATACTTAAAAATTCTTTTCTTAATTCCGTGTGAATTTTCGTGCAATTCTGAGGCTTTTGAAGCAATTCTCGGATACGTAGGAACGTTTGAAATTACGCTGCGGTAATAGAATTGTCTACATTTATATCTCCGGAATGCCAATCCTGCGGTTGATGTCAGACGGTAAGCATGGTTGAGGGACACTGCGTCAATGGTAGAAGAAGACATATTCTCCCTGCGCGGAGGCGCGTCTCTAAGTGCATGAGGAGCGTTTTCCAGGGCGAGTTACCAGTTTAATCTTCTATATAAAGGGCGTGTGTATGTGTGTGCTGCTTTTAACCGCACACTGTCGGTTGCCAGCCGCGAGCACTGGCGAACAAGCAGGTCGTAGAGCAGGTAGCCAGGTGCACGATACGACGCAGGATAAGAAGGAAGAGACTACAAGGAGTCGCTCAGCGTAGAAAACAGGGGAGAAAGGAAGCGAGAAAGAGAGAGAGAGAGTAACAGCGGGAATGTGTGAAACGAAGTCGTGGACACGAAATTCCTACCTGAATTCATAGGAGTGTGAATCTCACGGATCGAAGAAATTGACAAGAATTGGACTTCGTCAATGTGCAGTCATCTATGTCGATAGACAGATTTTAACAACCTGATTCCCCAAGGAATTTTTTTTCTTCCTTCTGTTTACGGATTGTGGACGAAGCACGTAAAAATGCTATAGGAATTCAACTGTTCGAATGCAACGGAAACCGCAACGTAGCCTCGGCTTTCTCTAAAGTCACAATCGATTACGCCCGTCTTTCGTCTGTCGGCTCACATTCGAGGATGAGGCCAAACTTTCTCTAATCGCGTGTATGCGAAACAGGGTATAATACTTCTCCCTTTTGCCGCTGTGGTCGTAAATTTTCGCATTTAACTTTAATTCGCAAATCGTCTTAGCATTTAATTTCGATTCGTAAATCTTTCAAAGATTCACTAACATGTTTTTGAGAGAAGTATACCTTGCGCATTATTTATTTCTTTTTATACTGGCGTCTTGCACGCTGCTGCAATTACTACGATCGCGACGTGAGCTTTCAGGCGGTATTCCAATTATCGTCGTGAAAATCAACGTAAAGCGGGTTAAGGGCCTTTACTCGAGACCTGCATAAGTGCAGACTCGAATAATGTAGATTCGATCGATATTTCTACTCGTTTTCAAAATCATATTAATAACCATTACCAAAAAAATTTTCAGGTTTCATAATAAATTTACGAAGAAAGAAAAAAATAAGTTTTTATTATAATTATAACAGACTGATTAAAAATTATGATAATTAAACTCGAGAATATATTTACTTATACATTATCAAAAATATTTAAGGTTTCTAGGATATTTTGCATATTTGCAAGATTTTTCGATGCCAGCATTGATTCTGTAATTTTTAACGACAATTTCATTATCATTACATCATCGTTGCGTAGGTATTATACGTATATGTATATGGTAAAAACTCCAGAAAAATTTTCAAGCTGATCGACGCGTTCGATTTAACGTGTGCGATCACGATGTTCTTTTTACTGTTCGCGGCGATTCGTCGTTTTTTTAAATTTTTTTTTTTAGGAACGCAGCCGTGTTCTCGAATGAAGGAGGTACGATGCGTAGTTTCGATTATTCTCGGAGCGGTTCGCGAAACCACTCGCGCCGCGTATCTCGTAATTGCGAAGCTGCAACGCTTCAAAACGAAGATGGAAACGTTGCGGCTGCACCGCACGCCGACCTAACGATCCGATGCCCGCGAGCGTGCCTGTAATTAGCGTCTCGATTAGTCGGCTATGTGTGCCGGGATCGGCGCCTCGCGACGGCCAACGGGGGCAGAGAAACAGAGGGAGAGAGAGAAAGATCTTGTGAGCAGTTGAAAAATAAATCAAACTCGTTCTGAATACTAGGCGAGTCAGGCGTTTATGGTAACGATTCCGAACGGGTCTTTAACTGCTTATCACGAAACATTGGGCAACAAAGCAAAGAAAAAAGCTCTTCATGTTAGGAATTATTGACGGTTCTCATTTTTAAAAAATTTCAAATTGATAAAAGAGATTTAAAAATATAAATAGATAATTGTAAGAAATTTAGGATAGCAACAAGGATTGGAGTTTATTAGAGATTACAATTGTTTCTTGTTAAATTAGACTTCAGGCTTCACTTTTATATGAAGAAATTTTTATTATCTTTTCTGTATTTTCCGATCTTTAACGCTCTGATCTTTAACGCATATGATTAAAGTATTTGACGAGCAATAAAATGTCTTTTCTGTTACTCTACGATCCCATAAACGAGATCTCGCAAATATGCATACATAATTAATTCGTTTATTATATATAGTATGTTCTTTTGTCGGCGAGATGCAGCTTGTTGATCACATAACGTTGATTATCACGCGATATTTATTCCACCAGCATTCAAACACAAATTTCTTTATATGTATGTAATAAATATCGTAATTTTTAGAAAAGAAAGAAGGTTAAACAAAAAGATGTAATTTAACCCTTACTACCTACGTATATGATGGGTCATTCGTGTCCTGTGTGTTTTTTTCCTTTAAAATATTAGAAGCAGCCGACTAAGCGTGGTCCTTATCCTTTTTTTTTAAATACATAACTTTATAAAAATACTTTCTAAAGGTATTAAACACAGAAACTGTAGCAACGTTGCATAACATTTACAATGTTACTGTAATATTACTGAAACACTGCAATGTCGTTGTAATATTGTTGAAATGATCTGTGCTGAATAAGTGTAAGAACCCAGCTAACGCCAAACATTCCTGAAATATTGATAAAAAGTTGCTAAAATCCCAGAAAGCAACATTCCAAGAATATTCCAGAATATCCCGAAATATTTACGGAATGTAAAAGCACTTGCTCTCGAGTGATTTTCACGCTATGTGCAAGGGGTATTCATACAATGTTCTGAACATTTCATCGATATTTGCATATTTCGTAATGATTCTTTCAATGTTCCGGATATTCGGTACATTGGGGATACGAATTGAACTTTCTATGAATATTTAGCGTTAAAACTTTTATATTCTTGTGAAAGTGATGCAAATTAACTCAGATAGAAACGATCCATCATGTGTAGCAAAAGACCGGAAAATTATCGTGCGGACTAAAGGTTAAGATGTGTCATCTCCATCAGGCCGTTTATCACTGCCAAGATTTTTATCTCGTGCAATATCGATCGCGAAATTAACTTGAAGGTTAATTAAAATAAGATAAAATCTTAAGTAGTTTTGAATCAGCTCGTATTACACGCGGAAATGACTTGGTAGATCTTCCTTCTCGATATTTGTTGAAGTATACATACGAGCGCGACAGATGTCTCCATTATGGGACGTCTTGCGAGAAGAAACCTTCATTAAGAAGCTTCGACGCGAAATAAGTCATCGTCGAGGCTGCTTATGGTTGCGTGGCGCATAAACAGCTAAGCAGAGCGACCGTGCTCATAGTCTATCGTGTTGCGATCTCGTTGCCGATCGTTTTATTTCACGACGGTACAATGGTACCGAGATACATCCGCGTGCCTCTCGTAGGGTGGGAATAATGGCATTGTTCCTTGCAGCTGAGAAGTGTAATAGCGCGCGCATAGCGATATGCAGATGCTCATCCCGCATAATCGGCGTATTTGACACCCACGTTCGCGATCGGATGAAGAAGAACCGGAAGAGATCGCGTGGATGGAAAACGACGCCCAGGAGATGCGCGGAATTTACGGCACGCCATCGTGAAAATAATCGTCGTTGTAAATCAACTTTGCCGTCCATTTGCCGATTCGCGATACAATCTCTCTTCGAGATCGAGACAGGATTAAATGTTTTTTTTTTTTTTTTTTTTTTTTTTTTTT